>NW_015506783.1:94091-155689 GCF_001515645.1 Sinocyclocheilus grahami
ATCTGCTTGTACTTGAACTCCCCGTCGTGCTCGAACATGTTGGGCAGGTTGGGAGTCACGTTCAGGATGTACTTGATGTTGTACTTGCCCAGAACGTCCAGGTTGGCGGAGTCTTTGGCACAGCCCAGGTAAAGATAGGGTAAGATCTGGACTGGGAATGCTGGTTGGTTACTGGGCAGCGGGCTGCCCTCGGACTCGATGGCGCTGCCCGGCTCCCGGTCCGACTCGCCGTCAGAGCAGTCCGAACTGATGCGCAGGCCGCCGAGACCCAGCACGGACGCGGGAGGAGAGCTGCTCGGACAGGAGCAGTCCAGGTTCGTCTCGCAGTGCTCTGGGTATTCAGTCTGAAACTTGTTAAATCCTCCTAGAACACGCCAGATAACACACGCACTCATTAGTCAACCGCCCTTCAACGGATCACAGTCTGACAAGAGTGCAAAACTACACACAAATCGTACTTTTCTAATAAAGCAAGAAGCCCCGTGGAGCCGTGGTTTACAGTGCATTAATAACCGCTTGTTAGGTACGAGTTTAGCTGTTATAAATTCACAGCTTCACGAGGCTTATTGCGTTTATAAAACGGTTATTCCATATACGTAGTAAGGTTTCACAAAATAAAACGGAGCAAATAAAGTGTAATGATATTAATAAACACAGTATTCCTCCACCAAACAATGTAGCTCCTCAGAAACAGTTGTGGTTGCTACAAAGTGGTTGCCGAGCAACACACAGACGTAAACAAAGCTGTATGTTACTTTGTAGCGTCATTTACAACAGCTTCGAACACGGCTCAGCCAATCAGAGCCAAGCACCGGAACTCTCCGCTTTATCCACCTTTTTCTTGTCGTAAAAATGGGCGCGGCCATTTGTAAATTCTATGGGTCTGGCTTCCGGTCTCATCTGCGTCCACTCCGTCCAGCTATTTTTAGCTGAGCAAAACAGTTCGTTTTGCTGCGTGATATTGAAAGTTGGTGTGTCTTATCATATTATTTTAATGTATTATCTTAATTATGAACACTCTGGTTTGTAGTGCAAACAGTTTTACCGTTTACTGCACGTTGTTATTCTCCTCGTTATTTACCTACAGCGGCTGATGAACCGGAAGTCTCACCCATAGGCTTACTTCCGTGTTGAAGAAAAAGGTGGATAACACAGAGTTACTAACACACAGTCTGACGTAAACTAAAGTCTGATGTTATAGCATTCCTTACAGCTAATTCCTGTTTTAACGTTACTACTAGTACTCATTTTTAGTCACTAGGAATCCAAATAGCTTTAAATATATATATATATTCCAAAGCTAACTAGATATCCATGTATGACAGATGTTGCAGCTGCTATTAGTTAGTGCAACCTAACATTGCACAGTTAACTGGTAACTTAAAACGGCATAATTAAAACAGAACAGCTATAGACCCAAAAAAACGATCATTCGGACATTAATTTACCCTCATGCTCTTCCAAACCAGTATGACTGGGAATAAAAACACGACATTTCTCAAAACATCTGAACATCCCTCAGAGAACAGGTCGGGAAGGACACGTGGCAGAGCACATCTGAACGCATTAAACTTCATCTAGGCATGAGCCTAGGAGCGGAGTGCACACTAGCAGCCAGTGCTCCACTGGAGCAGCCCCTAGGCCCCGCGTCCGAGGAGTGAGCGTGACGGACAGCACGGGTTCGTGAATGGCGAGAGTTACAGCGCCACGACATACGCGCGAGCATCGAGGCAGAGCGGTCACTTGCCGAAAACAGCTCAAGTGCGTCGCGATCCAGTCGTCTGGCGGATCACTCATGAAGCGCTCTGAGAGACAACATGGCGGAGCCACTTGAGGAAATTAACTGAAAACGTGTTTGTTTCTCTTTAAAAAACAAACAAACAAAGGTCTGCAGTCAAATCACGGACAGAAACGGCCCGTTTTAAAGATGTAAATATTTCTCACATGGAGAATGAGCTGGTGTTGCATGATCTAAACCACGCTGCATTCGCGTAACTCCCAGAGAAACGTGCATTCAGCTGCGAGGAGCGGGAGACTCAGAGGCGCGGCCGGTTATTGCGGCTTTACCGTCCAGATAGAAGGCGGTGCACCCGTCGTCCCGCAGCTTGTGCAGGAGGAGCCCGAGCACGCTTCCCGCGGCCGCCGCCGCCTCGTCGTACAGCAGCACCGTGTCCGTCTTGCAGCGCCGCGCGAAGCGCTCCTTGTCCTCGGTGTTGGGGATGATGGAGCGGATGGGCAGGTTGCCCTTCTTCAGCCTCCGCAGCATGAGTCCCGGGATGGCCAGGTTGATGGCGGACTCGATGTGCGAGGACTCGTAGAGCTCGTGTGAGCGGCAGTCCAGCAGCAGCAGCGACCCCCCGCCGCCCTGCAGCTCCTCCTGCAGCCACTCCGCGCTTTTGCTGGACATCATCGCGCCGCTCCAGAGCGTGTGTTTCATGGGGAGCGAGGGCGAGGCTGCGGTGTGCGGCGGAGCGGGGGAAAGACAGCCGGGCTGAGAAGAGTCCCCCGTGGGCACGGGCTCCGCGGCTTCACCAGCTCCCCGCGGCGGCCATAAGAGGCTGCTGCTGCGGGGCGCGATGCGTCAGATCCGAAGAGAGCGGCTCATGCTCGCGGTCTGTCTGTCTGTCTGCTCTGCTCTGCTCGTCATCTTCTGACGGCTGTGTGACAGGCGCTAATAAACCCTCGCGTCACGCGGGTGGGCGGGGTCTGCGCTGGAGCATTTAAAGGCGCAGCGCCTCTTATTTTCCCTCCGAAACGATGGCGCTTAGGGATAGACGATACCACTTATTTAGTTTTCGATATCGAGATGATACTTCTAAACAGAACTTTTGAAAATATGTCTACCGTTAGGGTTAACCATGGAAATCTACAAATACTATAGCTGAATTAGGTCACTTTAGTAAAACCACCATGGTTCATTTTCATAAGGGTGCATGCATAAAATGCAACCTTTTTATTCTGACAGCGTATGATTTATATTAACATTACAGAATACAACATGATCAATATGAACTTTTAAAGTTTAAATTAAATAAATGTAATTGCACAAACCAAAGGCTACCATTTCAATTTGTTTATTGTGAAATAACTCAAACATATGTCGAATAATAAAAATAAGCATTGTTCCCCAAAAAGCATCAATGGTTTCTTATGATACTTTTGGGAAATGCACATGAGTCGAGCGCTTTAATGCAAGTCTTCTGAAGAGACACAATCACTTTGTTTTGAAAAGACCACTGACAGTCCGTTGTTGACAGACATACAGTCTTTAGATCACATTATTTCCACTGAAAGTCGTTCCGTCAGCCGAACAATCAATATGTTACTACATCCACCGAACGCATTGCACTTCAGTCCCTCGCAGCCTCGTTTCATTCCTGTCAGAAATTAAACGTGGCGGTACCCTGACTAAGGTCTGTTTCAACACCTGTGCCTCACTGCTTCATATTCTTTTGTGAAAAAAGAAATGGGGAGCTTGACAAATGAGAAGGATCAGTGACGTCATCTGAAAAGGAAAATAATTTGACATACATTCTGAAGACACGTCTGGACCAACGATGACTCATTCACAATAAGACAAAAAATAAATAGGGTGCATTTTGTAGGGTCCATTTCATGGTGACTTTGTAGAGCCCCAGTTAAATATTTAGTCCAGTGTTGTTAGTATTGATGGACGATGCATCTGTGCTTGAGCTGAGAGTGTGCACTGGCCCTTTAAGATTTACAGCTCTGCATCAGAGCACTATTTCAGTGAGTGTGGATTGTGAATGGATCAACCTCAGCTGAAAAGTTAATCTCACTAACTATCATCTCCCTTCTATACATCCAACCATGAAAGGTCCAGTTCTTACTCTTAGACACGGCTGCGTAACATCTGATGGTTAAAATATGAGCAAAAGCGATTGAGCAATATGACATTGTGCTAATTCATAACATATGAGAGAGAGGCCTGAAATAGTGCCAGCGTCTCAGTCATGTGAATGAAGCTCAGAACCGATGAGATTCACTTCAGCTACCTGTAACTCGGGCTAAACGCTCGTAGGAAAAGAAGAAGCGTTTGACTCGGTGCAGAGGCATGATGGGAGCAGTCAGATGCCCAGGCTGGACACAATGGCCTTTTATGCATCCAGATGAGTTGTAGTTC
The DNA here is from genome assembly GCF_001515645.1 of Sinocyclocheilus grahami. Taxonomy (NCBI): domain Eukaryota; kingdom Metazoa; phylum Chordata; class Actinopteri; order Cypriniformes; family Cyprinidae; genus Sinocyclocheilus; species Sinocyclocheilus grahami. The sequence continues at coordinate 98,236 of NW_015506783.1, forward strand.
CTCCAAACTGTCAGCTCCTTGTGTCTCCATCCTCTCATCCTAAAGGCCTCTCCACACAAAATGAAGAGACAGGCCTCTCGCGGAGAACAGAGCTTCTCATTCAGGAGACGATTGTTCAAAATACAGACTGAGGGCTCTAAATGCTTCTGCTGGGCTATTTTTATCTTATTTTTACGACAAGACTCCACAGATGAGAGTGTTGAACATTTGAACTGATATACAGTATATCACCGTACCTTCCCTGATTAATCACAGCACATTAAGTCAAATGTTTTGGATCACAAGTTTTGTGGAATGTTGTATACACATTCTGTACAAATGAGGCATTCTCATTAAAATAATACTAATTTCCAGAACAGAAATCTGTTTTTACAGAGAGAAAAAAATCACCATGTTTTTTAGGAATAAAATGTTAAATATATATTATACATATCAGGCTAATTATCTATGAATAAACCCCTCAGTAAAACTCTTCAGAATATAGATAGGAGTAAAACTAGAGAAAAACTCACCACCTTTAAAGATATGCATTTTTATTAAAATAGTTTAATAAAACAAAAATGTTTTTATTTATTTTGGATGTTTTCTTTCCACTAGTCTGAAATAAGACATGCTATGGAAGCAAAATAGACTTAAAGTGTTGGTTCACCCAAAAATGAAAATTCGGCTGCGTTTTACTCACACCTGAGACCCCTCGGTGTATATGACTTTCTTCTTTCAGACGAATCCAGTCGGAGTTATATTAAAAATAGTCTTTGGTCTTTCAAGCTGTTTAATGGCACTCAGCAGGTGTTGCATGCATCAGTCCAAAAGAAGTGAAATAAAAAGCGCCCATCCATAATAAAAAGTGCCTCACACGGCTCCGGGGGGTGAACAAAGGCCTCCTGTAGCGAATCAATGCGTTTTTGTAAGAAAAATATCCGTATTTAAAACGTAATAATCAGTTTAATCTAGCTTGCGCTCACTGTTGTAAACAGAAGCAGCTCCGAGCGGATGACATATGAGGTCGGCGCTGCGCATGCGCCGCTCAGAAGTGATGAACACGGAAGCGCAGCGGAGAGATCAAAACAAAACAACGGTCACTAATTAGAAGTACAAAACAAGGATTTGTAAAGAAGAATGTCGGAGAATTTCGACATAAGCCAAGAGGAGACTGGTTTTCCTTTGCTAAAGTAAGGACACTTTGCTTCCTTTGCTCCTGTAAACAAACGTAGGTTTTCACGAGACTCACCAGCGCATGCTTCTTTGTACAACTGTTGGCGCAAGCTACATTAAAGTGATTATTAAGTTTTGAATTATTTATATTTTTCTTACAAAAACGCATTGATTCGCTCCAGAAGGCCTTTGTCCCCCCCCCACTTTTTTTTATAGATGGGCGCTTTTTATTTAACTTCTTTTGGACTGATGCATGCAACACCCGCTGAGTGCCATGAAACAGCTTGAAAGATCAAAGACAATTTTTAATATAACTCCTACTGGATTCGGTTGAAAGAAGATAGTCATATACACCTAGGATGCCTCGGGGGTGAGTAAAACACAGCCTAATTTTCATTTTTGGGTGAACTAACCCTTTAAATCTCATAATTGATCAGTGCATGAAAAAAATAATGGTTTTGCTTGTAGTGTTTTGCCTTAATGCAAACATTTTAAAATTATATTAGCACCATTAAATTCCAAAATTAACGTGACTTTCATGATCATATACTCCAGGATGATTTGAGATGATCCAAAGAGCATCCTTAACTTGAATGGAGGAAGAACATCAAGGTCAGTCACATTGACCAAAAATGATAACATGACGTGTGTGGATGTGTGTTTATATTGTGTTCTCAGACTCAGTGATCTGACAAGATGAAAGTGTGGTTTCATGAAGACTGACCATGTTTTCTGGTTTATGGGAATCGTGTTGCCTTTGCGCCTCAGTCCGTCACTCGTAAGACAAAGGATGATGGGCTGGAAACCACACTAAGCTTTAATTTCCTGCTGGATCTGAGTCCCTGCCAACTGTACAGCCGGCTAAACGTGCATCCCTACCAGACGGGGACAAATACATGAGTGCTTCGCCAGCACAAACACCTACACACGCACGCGCGCATGTGCTCTTCAGAGCCGAGAGCCTCATGCTCCTGCTCAGACAATGAAAGCCACCGCTTGAACAACTCCAAGAAAGTGCTCTCTGCTGCAGAGCATCACAGCTGCTCTTGAATGTTAATGTCATCTGTGAAGGTGAGTGCTGTAGCTGATGGCTGGGGTGAAGTGGCGCTTTGTAATCCGGCAGCAGTGAGTGACACTGACCCCGGCTATGGTTTCCATGCGCTAATCCACCCTCACAGCGTCGACTCCCACGCCTTGACTGGCATTTCCTCCCCTCCATTTCAGCCTGGAAAATCCATTACTGCAACCCCAGCGCTCCTGGAGCAGCCCGTAACAGCCGCCAGTGATACAGCACCAGCGGAAGTTTAATCTAGCTTGCGCTCACTGTTGTAAACAGAAGCAGCTCCGAGCGGATGACATATGAGGTCGGCGCTGCGCATGCGCCGCTCAGAAGTGATGAACACGGAAGCGCAGCGGAGAGATCAAAACAAAACAACGGTCACTAATTAGAAGTACAAAACAAGGATTTGTAAAGAAGAATGTCGGAGAATTGCGACATAAGCCAAGAGGAGACTGGTTTTCCTTTGCTAAAGTAAGGACACTTTGCTTCCTTTGCTCCTGTAAACAAACGTAGGTTTTCACGAGACTCACCAGCGCATGCTTCTTTGTACAACTGTTGGCGCAAGCTACATTAAAGTGATTATTAAGTTTTGAATTATTTATATTTTTCTTACAAAAACGCATTGATTCGCTCCAGAAGGCCTTTGTCCCCCCCCCACTTTTTTTTATAGATGGGCGCTTTTTATTTAACTTCTTTTGGACTGATGCATGCAACACCCGCTGAGTGCCATGAAACAGCTTGAAAGATCAAAGACAATTTTTAATATAACTCCTACTGGATTCGGTTGAAAGAAGATAGTCATATACACCTAGGATGCCTCGGGGGTGAGTAAAACACAGCCTAATTTTCATTTTTGGGTGAACTAACCCTTTAAATCTCATAATTGATCAGTGCATGAAAAAAATAATGGTTTTGCTTGTAGTGTTTTGCCTTAATGCAAACATTTTAAAATTATATTAGCACCATTAAATTCCAAAATTAACGTGACTTTCATGATCATATACTCCAGGATGATTTGAGATGATCCAAAGAGCATCCTTAACTTGAATGGAGGAAGAACATCAAGGTCAGTCACATTGACCAAAAATGATAACATGACGTGTGTGGATGTGTGTTTATATTGTGTTCTCAGACTCAGTGATCTGACAAGATGAAAGTGTGGTTTCATGAAGACTGACCATGTTTTCTGGTTTATGGGAATCGTGTTGCCTTTGCGCCTCAGTCCGTCACTCGTAAGACAAAGGATGATGGGCTGGAAACCACACTAAGCTTTAATTTCCTGCTGGATCTGAGTCCCTGCCAACTGTACAGCCGGCTAAACGTGCATCCCTACCAGACGGGGACAAATACATGAGTGCTTCGCCAGCACAAACACCTACACACGCACGCGCGCATGTGCTCTTCAGAGCCGAGAGCCTCATGCTCCTGCTCAGACAATGAAAGCCACCGCTTGAACAACTCCAAGAAAGTGCTCTCTGCTGCAGAGCATCACAGCTGCTCTTGAATGTTAATGTCATCTGTGAAGGTGAGTGCTGTAGCTGATGGCTGGGGTGAAGTGGCGCTTTGTAATCCGGCAGCAGTGAGTGACACTGACCCCGGCTATGGTTTCCATGCGCTAATCCACCCTCACAGCGTCGACTCCCACGCCTTGACTGGCATTTCCTCCCCTCCATTTCAGCCTGGAAAATCCATTACTGCAACCCCAGCGCTCCTGGAGCAGCCCGTAACAGCCGCCAGTGATACAGCACCAGCGGAGGCCATTCAGGAGTAAAGCAGAGATCCAGAGCCATAAACAAGACATTCCCCTGCGCTTGACTCTAGCTTTGATCTCAAAGGCAATCGCTCATTCCAGCGGTATCTGCCAGGTACATCAGAGTCGGTTTGGTTGCTGTACTTTGTTCAGCTGTTCATGAAGCAAAGTCTCGCTCATTAACACAGGTGTGATGTGTTGTTGAGACCTTTGCTCTCTGGGCTGTGAATAATCGGCACATTATTTGAAACGTCTCTTTTTGTGTTTCTACAGAAGAAAGCAACTAGGAACAAATCTGCAGGTCTCTTTATAAGAGAAGAGTAAACACTATTTCTTAAATAACAAGATTCCAATAGAAGCTCGCAGTAAAAAAGCACAAACTGTATCCAGTAGGAAACTAACGAAAATGATTCATGATTGCTAAGCTGTAAATGTGAGTAGCTGCTAAATACTGTGTTTTTGCTGCATTATAAATACATCTATAACTAACCAGTAGGTTTGGAAAATAAAACTGTCGTGGATTCATTCTTCTGTTAAAACTCTTCAGTTAAGCCCGTTTTAGTCTGCAGAATCATTAAAAGGCTGTTTTTCTTTTGTTGTGGGCTGAAGCTGGAAGAGGCGCAGCACAAACGAGTGGAAACATCATTCTGCAGCTCTTGCGTGGGCTGCTGTGTGTGGCGGCTCACGGGGGGAGAGGCAAGGCCTGAATTCCCAGACAAACATAAAGCCAATACTCGAGGAGGGAAAGGAAGCAGAGCGTGAGCAGTATTAGTGGTTAGGAGGGACAACGCTGCTGCTGCCGCTGCTTTCTGATAAACACCTACCGGCCAACAGCTTCAACGCTTCTTAAAATAGTCGTCTGTGTCATACGGCACACAGAACAGAACATTCAGTCTGCTTGCGAGCAAAACACAAAACCACCTCGCCTGTGCTGCTTTCCATTCGGCACAGAACCCACACAAAGAAATCACTGCCATCATAAACCCCGCCCCTTTCTTACAGTCCACTGCGAACTCACATTCAGATCCGCCTCCGACCAATCAACCACTGACGTGGACAAACAAGTCCTGCACTTTTTGTTTCTTTTTCAATCATCTCTCCAAGGAATAGTTCAGCCGAAAATGTAAATGTGCTCACCCTCACCCTGAGTTTGTTTCTTCATCAGATTTGGAGAAATGTAGCATTGCATCACTTGGATGGATCCTCTCCATCATTGAGACGTTTTTAACTTCAAACCGTTGCTAATATTGTTTATAGTATTCACATGCTTGGTGTGAACGGCCCTTCTCAGATATACGGCACAATACAGCCGTTACATCGTGACTTTAAACCAAAACGGTCAACCCTGTGAGCTTTCTGAAACCACTGTTATATTCTGCATTGATCTTTATTGTGTGGTTGGTTAATCATGGTATTCAACAGTCAATTTTTTGTGTACTCCCTCTTGTCTTTTTCTCAAACTCGTGTGAGGGTGCAATGGGTTTCTTACACTTCTTTTCAGTGCTGCAAAAGACTAGTCATTGACATCCAAACAACTGCCAACCAAAACCATCCTTAGACAGATTTCACATGACTGTGAAACTCAACTAGATAAAGAAACCGTTTTCCTTGGATGACGCAGAAGACAAGTTTTGAGTAAACTTCTCAAGTCTCAAATTTCCTAAGTCCTCATGTATTTCATATTTTAGTGTTTGACAAGTTAAAACAAATCAAGGCCGTAACCATGTCTCAAACATTGGGGTGGGCCAATTTAAAAAAAAAAAAAATTATAAAACAATTGAACATTGAAGGTCTAATTCTAGTTGGGCAGTAATCATTTTAAACTATTTGCAAATAATATATTAAATTATGCACATGTTCAATCTTTTTTGTATGCCCAATATGTAAAAAATGCAAAACATTTCATGTCTCATCACATTCCGTTAGGAATTACACGAATCACGTAAATGATTCAATTAAAAAATGGAAAAATTTGAGAATAAATGTCGAGTAGTTTGCATCACTGGATATTACTGTCAGTCGTTTAACAGGTATATCATAAAACAGCTGTCAAATATTAACAGTCTAACCTCGCTCTTTTTCAGCGTTAAATCTGAAGCGTCGCGCTCTGCTTCTGTGGACAGTAAGCCCCGCCTACTTTGATTTGATTGGCCATCTCAATCATTTTGACACTGACGAGCGCTGTTAGACCGCCGAGGCAGACCAACCTAAAAATGTAACTTTTAAACGTTTTTGTCATCCTAACAACAAACAGAATGTCTGTTTTTTTTTACCTGACTCTTTAGTATCAATTTTTGGCAAATCACATGGAAACCAATGGGGGTAAATTGACCCACAACACAGAAGTCGTCACAATTGTTGTACAGTCTTTCCAAAAGCACATCAGTTCGTTAAAACTTGCATGACCAAATTAACCCCAACACAACAGGAGGGTTAAAGACAATGTTTCTTCAGGAAAGTTTTGAAATGTACATCTTGTTGAAATGAATGACTCTCCCTGTCCTCAAATAAACACGGCAGAGAAAGATGGTTTCTATTTCAAACACTCGGGCACACTGGGAGCCGTGAAAGCAGACAGAAGGCCGTGTTGTGGAGGCTGCAGCGTGACGCTGAACTCTGACACATCGTGCTCCTCTGACGGCGGCGGCGCACAGCAGATCAGGGGAAAACACATCCAGATGTGATCTCCATAAAGAGCCAAAGAGAGGGAGAAAAATGAGGCTGACTAATTCTTCCCCGGCCCACGGGCCACACATGTGCAGCATGAGGCCGAGTAACGCTCAACTTCTCTTCTCTCACTAAACATGCACACACACTGAACGAGCGGTGAGTAACTGCCGTTTGTAATTAAAGGCCCTTCATTAGCCTGATCGCGCCGGTGGAGCACTTGATATCTGGAGGAATGAAGGCCGGCCATCCAGCACAGACTCCAGATCCAGACAGGAAGGAAAAGAGCAGCTGTTTGTGTTTTTCCATGAGCGTTATGTGCAGTCAGACTCTTTAGTGGGTTTGTTCGCCGATCACCTGAACTACAGCGAACTCATTCCCCGGGAAATGACATGACAGCAAACACACGGTCAGTCTACAGACGTGTGAACAGATTTATGTACAATATACAGTAAAGAGAAAAAACTACATCAAAACGGAATCGTTGCTTTGTCATGAACCCTACAGCCACCCGCGTCACCAGATGCAACGGCAAAAATAACCAGATGAACAAACTTTGATATTGGCTTGACAAAGCCTTGTCTGAAAGTTTAAAGTAACCTTTAGATGCTTTGTTTGAATGTTTTAATCAGAGTCAAGAAAATGTGGTTAACATGTTTTAGGATGTTGCTAACATTTCTAACATGTTTTAGCACATATCTAGCATATCCAAAAAACAAAGTTACTGCTAGAAATTTGGTCTCAGACGCAGACTCAGAATAAAGTTAAATAGTAGATCAGTAAATAGTAGAATTGTCAAGCTAACATAATGATTGCTTTCCAGCAGCTTCCCTGAACACTCCCCTTCTCCCATTGGTCAATAAACAGAAAGCTCCGCCCCAAGCTCACACTATTGGTTGAGTCAATGATGTGTCGGGATGCTCAACAGCAGCACAGAGTCACAGTATTTGCATGAATCAAAGAAATCAACCAATGAATAAACAGACATGGAGTATAATTAACTGTACAGTGCATTGATGGCTTCACATAATGGGTACTATGTAATAAATCATTACATATATTATGATACTATATTGTGCATTCTAAAAGCCTGTATTCCTGTTCTCTAAAATGTTTAAGACACTTCAGGTGGTGGTATATAGTGAACAGAGGCACTTCGCTGTGTGTCGTGTCTATCACTCTTCAGACGGCACTATATTCACTATACAACTCCATCACTTTATTACAGCACAGCTTAAACACAGTATTGCTAATCAGTATTCAGAGCCAATATCAGTGTCATAATTTACAGCAATTTACAGAAAGAACAACAAAGTAAGAACACCGTGTTTAAAAAACATTTTATTGGCATGGACAACAAGTAAAACACATCAAAACTAAGGTTTACAGTGTAAAAACATCATTTGAAAAAAAGAAGCATTCAGTTACACACAAGATAAGATGGTATAACTCAAAACAACTAAAAAAAAGAACTTGGAAGTGAATGTAAAACAGGACAAACCCACTGCTTATCTAACAACTACAGAAAGAAGGCTTCACGTTTTGATTTCTCTTATCAGATTTCAGCCAAGGATAAGCTTCAGTTTGCGGTTTTAGGATGGATTACAGTAGAGCTGATACTACGGCCTGCAGCACATCTACACTCAGCACAATCCTCCATCCTCACTGCTGCGACTGCAAAAATCTGCACAAACATCTGCCACCAATAATATTCACTCTTATCACTGTGGCTCTTTAACACAACCATGTTAGGACAAGAACAAAGGTTTGTGAGCTGTAAACTGTTCGAGGAGGTGACAGCGAGGTAGCTGTAGCTCCTGGAGACCGTTGGATCAGTTCTCAGACATGGACTGACGCTGCTTCTCCATTCACTCCTTCAGTTTGTCTTCTGTCAGAGTCAGTCGCTGCTCCAAAATGGCCACCGTCTACAAAACAAGAACAGAACAGTCATGAGATTGACTGAAAGTGACACTTCCTACCTGATCTCATGTAAAAAATAAAAAAAAGGTAACTGAGTTAGAAAAAGGAATGACCTAACTAACCCTCAGTGGGGCATAAAAGAGATCGTACAAATGGTCACGTCTGAGATGCATTTTTAGCGGTATCTTGAACATTGTGAGGGATTTGGCGGTCTGGATAGGGTTAGAAAGATCATTCCACCAGCAAGGCACAGTGAATCAGAAAGTTCTGGAAAGCAATGTTGTGCCTCTCTGTGATTTCTGTGGTACCATCTCTGTGCTAGAAGAGCTTTGCAATAGTCCAGTCTAGAAATAACCAGGGCCTGGACGAGGAGTTGTGCAAAGCTGCATTATTGTTACTGTACTGTTAATGATTCTAGCTGGGTGGTGAAATTGTGCTGTACAGTTGGAGATGCTGGGAAGCCTAAAGTTCTGTCACCGCAAGATTGAGTTGCAGGTGATGGACTTTCATGCATGTCGAGATGTTGGCCAGACAGGCAGAGATCATCTGGTTGAAATGAAAGATAAAGTTTTGTGTCATCAGCATAGCAATGGTAGGAGAAACTATGTGTCAGTATGATGGGTCCCAGTGATGTAGTGTATAAGGAGAAGAGGAGGGGTCCTAGAACTGATCCCTGAGGAACACCCATGACCAGTTGATGTGCTTTGGACTCCTCTCCCCTCCAAGCAACCCTGAAAGGCCTACCCGTGAGATAAGATTCAAACCAGTGAAGTGGAGTTCCTGTGATGCCCGGCGATAAACAGAAGGAGGACAGAAGGATCTGATGGTAAATGAAAGCATTAAGAGCGTTTAGGATCCGTCCCGCTCTGGCCTGTACTGGGCGCCAGTTCGGGGAAAAGTGTAAAGAACAAGCACAGTCGTTGATGTGTTGCTGTGGAGGAGGTCTTGTGCTGACACATTCTAATAGTCAAAACATACAATATGTTTCCATAGTACAATAAACTCTTACTGTCAAACAAGCAAGCAGAATCTAATGCTTTTAACAGGTTATGTGATGAGGAATCAAATATGCCTTGATAATGTCATATGTAAAGATGATAGCAAATCATAACAATGGGTATTTACACTGTCTTAAAGGGCAAGCGGTCCTAAAATGTATGTAATAAAAAAAATGCATGATGTGTCCGTGATTGTTTGGAAGCTAAAGCTGAAGCATCTCACTACTGAGCTACTCAGATGGATTATGACAGAATGGAAAAGGAACAGAGTGAAGAACCATAAAGAAGCTAAATAAAAGGACAGAGAAAAAGTGAGGGAGGGAAGGACATTCAGATTCAAGCATGGGAGGGAGTCATAATCCGTCGTCACAAGAATGCATGAATGGCATCTATTTTGGCCGGCCCCAAACAGATGTGCCGTTCTCCTCGTAGACAAACCCGCTGATTATGCGGGGCAGAATACGAGCCCCCTCGTTCATGGCATGAGGCAGAAACCGAACACCACATCCTCTATATGGGGCAGAAGCACAGACGGACCCCTCAAGAAAGCGGCCTTCTCTGAGAGCGGCTGGAGAGGAGATGAGGAACGGAGGCAGGATGTCTTGTGCCAGGGTCTGCATGGTGTAGTGGGCTCATGGAGAGGGTGTGGGTGATGAACACACTGACCTTAATGTAGTATGGGGGCTGGGCCATTCACAACAGCACATGTGCAGTGGGAGCACTGAGAGTGTCCTCAAAACAAGCTCCCCGGGAGAGATGAGCAACTATTGCTCATGCGTCGCTTTCCTTAAACTCAGTCAAAGATAGAAAGCTGGCAGCCCTTGACAGGATTTTGCATTACAGAGAACATTTGTCACAACTTATTTTAATAAATGGCATCCAAACCTTAATATTAATTATATAAACTTAATAATCTTAATATTCTTTCTCCCCCAAAAATAAGTTATAGGCCCAAATGAAAAATATATAAATAATAGGTTAAGAAACTAAATAAAATAGTTGCTTTTCCACTATTGGGATAACAACAGGTCAGACTCTACAACCTGCCCTTAACATGCCTCCATAAGACTCCAACTTCACACAACCCCACCATTACACTAGATAAAGACTTAACACTCCAGCATTGATATCAGACTAATGATTTAGGATAAAATCTTACAGTGACAGTAATCTATTAATTTGTGTCAGTAGTGCACATCAATCATGCTGAATCAAAAGGGTGTTTATCACTTTCACATAAAAAGAGAACACACAGGAAAACAGCTCCATTAGGGCTAAGTCCAAAGGCATATACATATCATTCCTATCTCACTATACTATTATCCTTTCAGCCAGAGCAACACAGGGAGATCACGGACGGAAAACCAACAGTTCGTTATCAACAAAGGCATAGGGAAGAGTCTTAGGGAAGAAATGCGGAACCAAATAAATACATGATTATAATCATATATGACTTGTATTTAATATTAAGTTATTTTAGCCGTGTCTGGTAAGCATAATGCTTATTCATTATAGCAATGGTTAGCATCCGTAGCCTTTAGCGTCAAATCTATAAATAAAATATTTCTGCCTCATACGGTGATCGTAATCCCCATTGGATTGCAATCGTAAGTTATTTCAGACACTCACTGAGATTTGCTATGAAAATGGTTTCAAATCTCGATTTTAGCAGGTAGCCTGATATGAAAACATGTGAAATAAGCAGCAGTTGTGGCTGTCTCCTGACTCAGATAAGCTTTGTTCATGACCACTCCTCAAGCCCCAGTTGGCCTGCTTTGGAACAAGTGGGCCAAAACCCATTTGGATGTTGGCCCCGAGGAAGCCCCAACGAGGCATGATTAAGCCCCAGACTGGCCCTGGCACACACTAGTACACTCACTTTTGGCTCAATGGTGGAAATGTGCCTAATCAGGATTGTTTCTTAGAGACATATAAGGGCTAAATGCATCCTAAAATCCACCCCGAAAAGTTACATCACTAAACTCATCCCCCTTAAACGTTTTAATAGATGTCTAGCCACAATGACACACTGGGAACTGATCACTATCCTTGGGTCACAGTCAGAAAGGATAGTGTTTGATGGGATTGAGATCTGGACTCTGTTCAGCCAAATTAAGTTCTTACACACCCTCCTTGACAAAGCATTTTTATATGAGCTTCCTGATATGCCTGGGAGCACTGCTGTAATGAAGCAGGAAAGAGCCGTCCTCAAACTGTCGCCACACATTTACAAAGCACATAATTGTCCAGAATGTCATGAAAAACAGTCCCATTCCATTATTGTTCTCGGCCAAACACTGGCATGATGCTTTTGGGTAGGTAGTGTTCTTCTTGGCACCGTCCAAAACCAGATTTGTCCGTCAGACTGCCAGATGGTAAAGTATGATTCATCACTCTAAAAAACGTGTTCGCACAGCTTCAGAGAGCAATGGCAGTGAGCATTACAGCACTCCAGCAAACACTCAACACTGTGTGTGCTGATCTCACGACCACAGACACGACTTCATGAAGCACCAGACAAACAATTTGTGTTGACGGTGCTACCTGAGGCAGACTGGATCTCAGCATTGACCGTCTATTTCATGACTGCACTGATGCTGCTCCAAGACATTTACATTTAGCAACAACATCAATCTGTTGACCACTCTATCATGGCAGACATCTCATGTACAGACTTGTTGGAGAGGTGGCATCTACAGTGCCGAGACGTATGCCACTTCGGCCATTTTAGCGTAACTGTCTGAAAGAACAGCTGCGAGAATGAAGACTGAAATGAGAATTGCAATCAAAGTGGTGGTACACAAGAAATTCAAGGGTTTGGGTGTCCCAGTGGGCACTGTTGGTTTAATCATATGGAAATGGAAGCTACATCAAACCAACCAGACACTGCCTCAAAAAAAAGAATCAACCCTTGAAACTCTCTGCACAAACAAAGAAGCACTCTGTGATCACTTTGAAGGAATTGAGCCGCTGAGAATGAAGTAAAGGTGAATTGTCAACCATCAAGAGCTCTGGAGAACACAGAGGCACAGAAGAAGCTATTACTCAAACACACCATCAGCAGATCCCACACACTGCTTGTGAGATGGTAATGGCAGAGCATCCCTGAAGAACCTTTGAAACACAAAACGGCAGATGAAGAACTGCACTGGAATGTTGCAAAATGGAAACACATCTAAGGGAAATCTTAAACAGCACGAGTGGCAGATGAACACACATCCACATGAGAGGTCCTGGTGAAACCATGACCATAGTGATTTCATTCACTACACCAATGTAGGTGTGATCTGGGGTCGAGCCATACAAGGACAGAGCATTCAAAGGGACTTTGAACTGCTGATTGATGGGTTTGGGACAAACAAGATAACACGCAACAGAAACACAAACCCCAACATTCTTGTTTGCTTTTTTATATGGTTTGAATCAGTGCCAAGCAAATTCCTGGAATGCTAATTACGGCTGGAGAGTTATTTCTGATCATTCTTCCACAGCACTCTCGCTCTCAGAGTCTTCCCTCTATCCTCCTACAAGGACGTGCTTGATGTTTGACTCTGGGTTAGCGCAACCCAAGTGCACGCGGTTCAGAATGTGGGCGAGACGGGCTGATGCTCAGTAAACAGGCTTCCTGAGCCGCCCCCTGAGGCCCGGGAGGCAGAGCTCAATAACATCTGCTGGTATTTCATGCTAGAGGGAATGGGTTTTGCATTTCCTTCCTCTGCAAGTGTGCTTTTCCGATCAATACGAGCAAGAGCCTTTCGGCCCATCTGAAAAGGCTGGGTAGCAGTATAACTCAGTGAAACACAGCACTGAAGGTCACTGGAGTTAGCGCAGGTAAAATCGTGATAATACTACACTACACGAGACGCATGTTGTTTACAGGAGCGGTGTTCAAAATGCTGCTGCAACTGTGTGTGTGAGCTTTGAACGTAATCCACACTGATATGCTTTTTAGGTTGACAGTCTTGTTGAATAGGACAAGTATCTTATTGTATTTGACGTCATCTGCTACATAGAAATTCACTGCTGCTTCGGCACAGATCTATAGATGTAAACTGGCTCTATGACCCTTGTGTAAACCGGGATTTCTTTCTTTTCTTATTTTTTTATGCACATAGCATAGGCCTAAAATTGTTTCCATAATTAAGGCAGTTTGCATTAAGTTCAGATGGATATATTTTACAAACAAGGTTATCTACAACAGTCTGCCATCCCAGAATTCAGTCGAAAAGAAAATTGTTTCATGTTAATAGAAGCCTCTGTACAGAGCGAAACAGCAACTGCCTTTTTTCACATGCTCTTTAAACCAGCATTATAGGCCCATTAAACCCTCTCTAGGCTCTATTTTTGTTTATCAATTGCCCACATACTACAGCTGTGCATTAAACTTGTGGCTAACATACCCTCTGAGTGACAGTCTTGATGTTTGGGCTCACTGTAATACATGAATGTTACCAGTCCCCATACTAACATCTGCAATCTGCAGTGTGTGTACGGCTGAGAGGGGGAGTGTGTGAAAGTGTGTATCTTAGCACATTCCCCCGTTTCAGGTTCAGAAGTGAATTATTCATTGGGTTCTTCCAGCAACCGGATCCAGTGTTTTCTTCTAGACAGCACTTGTGCAGTGTGCATCAGGTGTGCTACATTAGCCAGTGCACTCCCAAGGTTTATATCTCTTCCTGTTTAACATTATGATCAAATGATGGCCAGGGAGATATTAAATGTCATCTGGATGTGCATTTTTGTGGAAACATCGGATGCTGGACTGCAGGGTCAAAATGACGTTTAAGATTTTGCATTTAAGTATCTTTAAACAATGCAAGGAGAAAAACACCACTGACAGCCTTCACTTGTACAGTAAAAACGGAACCCATGTGAACTATCATTGCATGCATAAATGCATGCATATCGGGGTCCTATCATTCATTAATTTATTATTATATTCCCCCCCCCGAGGACCACTTATAATGTTAGTGACATCATTCTGTGCAAAGTAGTTTTTCATGACCATTTTCCACCCTTTCTCTGACCTTTACCATAAAGCACAGAACAGACACACTAGCCTGTGCAGCGTCAGACAAATAGGAAAAGTCGTTTCAGAGGCAGAGCAAACATATTTGATTAAAGATTTTCTTGAGAATAACATGCACCCATATATACACTGGTTTATATATACACTACACTCTTAAAAATACAGGTGCTTCACGATGCCATAGAAGAACCTTTTTGTCTAAATGGTTCCATAAAGAACCTTCAACATCTGAAGAACCTTTCTGTTTCACAAAAGCTTCTTTGTGGCGAAAGAAGGTTCTTCAGATTATAAAAAGGTAAGAAAGAGATGGTTCTTTAAAGAACCTTTGACTGAATGGTTCTTTGTGGAACCAAAAATGGTTCTTCTATGGCATCGCTTGAAGAACCTTTTGAAGCACCTTTATTTTTAAGAGTGTACCATTGAAAAAGTTATTTTTTTAATAATAAATTAATGCTTTTATTCAGGAAGGATGCATCAAATTGATAAAAAGTGACTGGAAAGTCATTTAAAATGTTCAAAAGATCTCTGTTTGAAATAAATGCTGATCTTCTAAATGCAAAGAATCCTGAAAAATAAAACGTATCACAGTTTCCACAAATAATATTGTGCATCACAACTGTGTTCAACATTGATAATAATCAGAAATGATTGTTGAGCAGCAAATCAGCATATTATACTGATTTCTGAAGATCATGTGACACTGAACCTTTTAATAAAAATCCATCAAAAAACAAACAAATAAATAAATATTAGAATAAATAAATGCATCACTTCTAGGTACAAAATATGGTAGCATTTTTAATGACCAATATCCAATTAAAGTAATAAGTAATAAGATAAAGTAATAAGATACAAGTGTATTTAGGACACATTAAATGGAAGCTCTACTTGGGCTGAACGGTACTACTACTTGGCAAAAGTACGGTAATCAACAGCATGTCACAGACACTTCAGCAGGGTTCCTTTACTTCCTTTACTGCCCTGTTTTAACTGTACTGAAGCTCATTCAGGAAACTCCAGTCCAGCAGTACATTGAGATTGTGAGCTCTGAATCACATCCGCTCTGACTTCCAAAGCGTTGTTTTAATCGGGCTTTAGTCGTGTTGTGTCGGTGAGGTACATGAAAACTCCTCTAAGCCCCGAGTGTGTGAGTGATGCTCTTCCCAGGGGTTACGGCCGTATATGTATAGAGTGAAGCACGCAGGAGCAGGTGCATTAACAGATTATTCCTCTCATTTAGTGTACGCTGAGCTGATGAACTGAATGGACACTAATGCTGCATTAGGAGTGCAGTGGGACAGACATTCATCTGAAAGACAGCTTCTACCAGGAACAGAAGAACAGGCTTCATGCTTTCAGCTGTCATTTCACACTTGACTTACCTTCATTAAAAGCTCCTTCATACATGTATAATTAGAAATTAGAGACAATTACTCTACATGTACTGCATGTTCTTAATGGCTGAAACTGCTTTAATCCAAAACATATGAGTAGATATGAAACAGAAATGTATATATGATTTTTGATGTGTATATGTTCTAAAATTAAATATCTTTAAATCTCAAAGCTCACATACACAAAGGTTCATGAGTGAGAAAATTATTGATAGTAATGACTTCTGGTTAATTCAGTGAAGCACTCTTTAAACGGGTTTAAAACAATAACAAGAACTTGGTCTTTAGACCGGTTCACCATCAGAACCGGCTCATATGACATCATGATAAAGACCCCTTGTCTTTGTATTATTGTGTTGGCCTGCATTTTAGCTCCTCACCCAGAGGACGACTTCAGCTTATCTCACTGACGTGACCTTAAGAGTTCATATTCCCAATCACAGAGCCACTGTGAGCACTGACACACAACAGATGTGATCATTTACCATGACTTACAATTAGTCAGTTGGGAACACAATGTTTTAAATTTTTTTATTAAATGAAAGAGACAGAAAAGTGAGGACACAATTATTGGGTAGAATTGTCTAAATACTTGCAAAATTTTACAAGACATTGTAATTCATAAGTTGTTTGTTGTAATTATGCCACTGACATTCTTTTGCTTATTGTGTTTACCGTGGTAAACGCGTGCTGAAGCATTTGTTCTCATGCGTATCGCATGGTTTTTCAGTTTTGGTTTGCTAAGTACTAAGGCGTGGCCAAAGCCAGTTGAAGTACTTATTTACAGTGTTTGCAAGTAATTGTTAGAAGAAGCAGTTGAGCAACAGAAGAGGACAGAAGCTTGTAAGTGTTTTGTTTCTTTACTCATTAGATTTTAGCATGGTAGTCGTTCCTGGGCAAATCAAAAAACCTTACTGACCTTAGTTTGTATCAGTCACTCCTCACTTCCTTCTCTGCAAATGTCTCCACTGCTAAAACGTCATATTACCACAACAAAATTCACACACTTTTCAAAATCTTCTCTTCACTTCTTTGTCCTCACCCCCCCTCCCTCCTTCATCAACTCTTACAGCTGACGACTTTGCAATATTCTTCATAAATAAAACAAGAACCAACAGGGGCCAATTCCCCACACCTCAAACTACGACAAACATATCATAACAACAAATACACGCTCTCTCTCCTTCTTCTCTCCACTCTCAGAGGCAGACGTTTCCAAACTTACCCTTTCCAATCAACCTTCTACCTGTCCGCTTGATCCTATCTCCACTCACCTCCTTCAGGTCATTTCTTCCTCAATTATACCTGCACTCACTCCCATTATCAACACCTCTCTTCACACTGGTACCTTTCCCACAGCATTTAAGCAGGCTCGAGTAACCCTACTGCTTAAGAAACCCTCTCTAAATCCAGCACATGTAGAAAACTACAGACCGGTATCCCTTCTTCCATTCATTGCAAAGACACTTGAGCGAGTTTTGTTCAACCAACTCTCTATGTTTCTCACACAGAACAAGCTCATGGACAACAACCAATCTGGCTTCAAAAGCGGCCACTCAACTGAGACTGCCCTGCTCTCAGTTACTGAAGCCCTCAGTAGGGCCCTGGCAAGAGCAGCTTCCATATCCCCAGTACTTATCTTGCTGGATCTGTCTGCAGCCTTTGACACAGTTAACTACCAGATCCTCCTGTCCACCCTCATGAAGATGGGCATCTCAGGAGCCGTCATACCTCTCAGGTAGGTCCTTCAGGGTGTCTTGGAGGGGTGAGGATTCTAACTTCTTGCCACTGGGGTACCTCAGGGCTCAGTGCTTGGACCACTTCTCTTCTCCATCTACATGTCATCATTAGGACATGTCATTCAGAAGCATGGCTTTTCCTATCACTGCTATGCTAATGACACTCAACTCTACTTCTCATCCCAATCAGATGATCTGACGGTAGCTGTTCCTGCAGATTTGCCTTATACAACATTAGGAAGATTAGGCCCTTCCTATCAGAGCAGGCCACACAACTCCTTGTCCAAGCTCTTGTTCTCTCCAGACTGGACTATTGTAACGCTCACTTGGCAGGCCTTCCAGCATGTACTATCAAGCCTCTGCAACTGATCCAGAATGCAGTAGCGAGAGTGGTCTTCAACGAGCTGAAGAAAGCCCACGTCACACCTCTCTTCATCAGTTTGCACTGGCTGCCAACTGGCTGCCTACAAGACAACCACTGGCACTGCAGCAATATACCTAAACTAGTTCAGACTTATGCGCCCTCCAGAATCTTGCGTTCTGCAAGTGAACAACGCCTCGTTGTGCCGTCCCAAAGAGGCACAAAATCTCTCTCACTGACCTTTTCCTGGACTGTTCCCAGCTGGTGGAACGACCTGCTGATCTCAATTCAAGCAGCTGTGCAGTTAGCCATTTTCAAAAAACATCTTAAGACACATCTTTTTCATCAGCAACTGCATTACATATTACATTCAGACATTCAGCTCAGAAGTGCAGAAAGTCACTGCGATAATGTCCCCAAATCTATAGCCATTATAATAGTATTTATGACATATCTAAAAAGAAAGCTGACATATGAAGAATGTTTTTAGCAAATATTCAGTAAATATTCGACTTCATCCACTGAGTAGATAGATATAAGACGTAAATAAGCATACACATTCGTCAGATGTGCACCGTATGTAAACGTGCATCACAGCACTACGCATGTCAGATATTTTTGAATCCGGTTGAGAAAATAGTCGGATTCAAGAATTTACATCCTTATCTTTTCCTATTGTGATTGGATTCTTGCAGGTCTACACCACCCCTGTCAATCCAATCTAAATTGCATTCAGATCAAACTCATTTGGATCGGTTGAGGTGTTTTCATGAAATCTTTTCAGTCCAAATGAGGCATCAATGCGATTATAAACAGATGATGTTGGTGCATGTAAACACAGTGTTTGGTGTGAATCTGTTACCTGTGTGAGCACATCCAGCTGTCCTACGATGTGCTGGTGAGCACAGTGGGAATGCTGTCCCGCTGGCCGTCAGACGGGGCGTCCACACCAGCTCCAGGTCTGACCAGAGCTGTGCTGCCACTCTTCTGTGAGGTATGGCCATCAGACAGACCAGCGGCTCCTTACTCCTGCGGGAGTGATGGGAAACTGTTAGCATCACTGAGGCCTTCACACATGCTGCTGACAGCCGTCTGAAGGAGATTCACTGCTTCACAGCATCTGTCACTGCATGGGAGGCAAAGCAAATGTTGCAATGAAACAGAAGTAGCGACAGATCTTTATTTCTGTATTGTGACGTGCATTTGATTGTAATGGGTTATTAAAAAAGAAAAATGTTGAGTGGCTATTCTATGCATCAGTTGTCGATTGGATGACTGGATGGGGGGCGTGGCTCCAGGGGTGGAGTTTAAGGGGACTAAATGACTGGAGAAGATCCAGTTATGACATTCTGATTAAACATCATGAGTTCAAAACAACAGATGAACTGTTCACAATAAGATCTCTAACATGCATTAGAAAATAGACGGGTAGGTTTCACTTCATGCCAACTTTAAGGTTCAGTTTACTTAGCGGCCATTTAGACACACGCAGCTCCAACCAGAAGAGAATGACTGGATCTCCTAAACTGTTTGTCAAGATTATAGCGAGAGTGGTCTTCAACGAGCTGAAGAAAGCCCACGTCACACCTCTCTTCATCAGTTTGCACTGGCTGCCAACTGGCTGCCTACAAGACAACCACTGGCACTGCAGCAATATACCTAAACTAGTTCAGACTTATGCGCCCTCCAGAATCTTGCGTTCTGCAAGTGAACAACGCCTCGTTGTGCCGTCCCAAAGAGGCACAAAATCTCTCTCACTGACCTTTTCCTGGACTGTTCCCAGCTGGTGGAACGACCTGCTGATCTCAATTCAAGCAGCTGTGTCTTTAGCCATTTTCAAAAAACATCTTAAGACACATCTTTTTCATCAGCAACTGCATTACATATTACATTCAGCGCATGGCTTCAGAAGTGCAGAAAGTCACTGCGATAATGTCCCCAAATCTATAGCCATTATAATAGTATTTATGACATATCTAAAAAGAAAGCTGACATATGAAGAATGTTTTTAGCAAATATTCAGTAAATATTCGACTTCATCCACTGAGTAGATAGATATAAGACGTAAATAAGCATACACATTCGTCAGATGTGCACCGTATGTAAACGTGCATCACAGCACTACGCATGTCAGATATTTTTGAATCCGGTTGAGAAAATAGTCGGATTCAAGAATTTACATCCTTATCTTTTCCTATTGTGATTGGATTCTTGCAGGTCTACACCACCCCTGTCAATCCAATCTAAATTGCATTCAGATCAAACTCATTTGGATCGGTTGAGGTGTTTTCATGAAATCTTTTCAGTCCAAATGAGGCATCAATGCGATTATAAACAGATGATGTTGGTGCATGTAAACACAGTGTTTGGTGTGAATCTGTTACCTGTGTGAGCACATCCAGCTGTCCTACGATGTGCTGGTGAGCACAGTGGGAATGCTGTCCCGCTGGCCGTCAGACGGGGCGTCCACACCAGCTCCAGGTCTGACCAGAGCTGTGCTGCCACTCTTCTGTGAGGTATGGCCATCAGACAGACCAGCGGCTCCTTACTCCTGCGGGAGTGATGGGAAACTGTTAGCATCACTGAGGCCTTCACACATGCTGCTGACAGCCGTCTGAAGGAGATTCACTGCTTCACAGCATCTGTCACTGCATGGGAGGCAAAGCAAATGTTGCAATGAAACAGAAGTAGCGACAGATCTTTATTTCTGTATTGTGACGTGCATTTGATTGTAATGGGTTATTAAAAAAGAAAAATGTTGAGTGGCTATTCTATGCATCAGTTGTCGATTGGATGACTGGATGGGGGGCGTGGCTCCAGGGGTGGAGTTTAAGGGGACTAAATGACTGGAGAAGATCCAGTTATGACATTCTGATTAAACATCATGAGTTCAAAACAACAGATGAACTGTTCACAATAAGATCTCTAACATGCATTAGAAAATAGACGGGTAGGTTTCACTTCATGCCAACTTTAAGGTTCAGTTTACTTAGCGGCCATTTAGACACACGCAGCTCCAACCAGAAGAGAATGACTGGATCTCCTAAACTGTTTGTCAAGATTACGTTTATTAAAAAAGATGACATAACATTTTTTCAGCCCATTTAGTGTGCGTGTGTGATCTAGAGTGAACCAACTCCATAAAAAGATGGCTGGCTCTGTAAACTCAAAGGTGTGCTTATTTTAGTGTTGGACTGACATTTGAATAGGCGGTCCTTCACTGATCACATTAATGCTGAAGTGGTCACTGTGTTTCTGATGGTAGTTTGAGAAATCATGTTTAATTAAAGTGCTGAGGGGAATGTAAAGGTCAGCTGTGTAATTGCCTGGTTACAGTATTATGGACACAAATGAGACTAACAGCACATGGGATTAATCGCTTCTGGAAGACAAGAGGACGCGGAAAAGTCATCAACATTACAACAGCTCCATCAATAAAACATATTACACCAATAAAGACTGATATTAAACCCAAGACGACAATGATTCAAGATACTAATAAGCGCTTTTACCACCTCGAGTGGTATGTGTCAAGTGTATATTACGCTCACAGTTTTCCCCAGAGTTTGTCCTAGTATATAATACAAGGGCCAAGATAGTAATCCACATGAAACATCTGCATTTATTGAAATTTATTGGAAATGAAGGAGCAGGAACTGTAAAACCATCTTAAATCAGGAGAATAGACGGTGTAAATGAGTTCATGAAATTAATGTGACTGACACTGATGGGGACTGAACAAGGCTGATCAAGAGTGAGTCCAGTCTGCTTTGTTCACAGACCCACATCAACTGTTCAGACATCTGAAGCTTCAGAGGAGTTCAACCTGAACATATGAAATGTCATGTTATTGGTTTTATACTCTGAGCAGCCAATAACTCACTGCATTAACACACTGATGTCCTTGCTACAAGTGGACCTCTACTTTATGTAGTCCGGGTCATATTTTTAGATTGGATAGGATCTCCTAGGGGAAACCGCATTATGCAGAAATCACTGAACAGAAATCAAGAGAAATAAAAAAACGCTATAAAATCCTTGTTTTGTTCATTTTCCCAGGTGTCACTCATCTTATCCATGTTTGGTCAGTCGTCAACATCCTTAGCGTAGTTGTAAGAGGCGCTAAAATGGGTCTACAGTTTCTTTCACATCCATTACGCCATTTTTCATAACGTAGACTATATCTGAAGTCTTTGGTGTTTATTTAGCCTCTAATTGATATGCTGTTATAAATCTGTACATTAACGTTAGATGAGGTGAAATAAACCATGCATACGAGTCGATATTCTGTTGATTTGTGCTTATTGGTGAAAGAGCAACTTCTGATGAAATGTAAAAATACATTTCCCAAATGACAACAATCATTGCAATTAAAATTTAGCAAAATAATATATTTTTTATTATACAGTAAGACAAAAATGTTTCCACTGACTAAAACTAGACTAAAATTCTCAGACATTTAGTCGACTAAAACTTGACTAAAACTAAAACAGGACAAGTTGACCAAATATGATAATAACTAAATGTTACATTTGACAGGAAAAAGAATAAGAATATTAAAAATGAGTTCAACCTGAACATATGAAATGTCATGTTATTGGTTTTATACTCTGAGCAGCCAATAACTCACTGCATTAACACACTGATGTCCTTGCTGCAAGTGGACCTCTACTTTATGTAGTCCGGGTCATATTTTTAGATTGGATAGGATCTCCTAGGGGAAACCGCATTATGCAGAAATCACTGAACAGAAATCAAGAGAAATAAAAAAACGCTATAAAATCCTTGTTTTGTTAATTTTCCCAGGTGTCACTCATCTTATCCATGTTTGGTCAGTCGTCAACATCCTTAGCGTAGTTGTAAGAGGCGCTAAAATGGGTCTACAGTTTCTTTCACATCCATTACGCCATTTTTCATAACGTAGACTATATCTGAAGTCTTTGGTGTTTATTTAGCCTCTAATTGATATGCTGTTATAAATCTGTACATTAACGTTAGATGAGGTGAAATAAACCATGCATACGAGTCGATATTCTGTTGATTTGTGCTTATTGGTGAAAGAGCAACTTCTGATGAAATGTAAAAATACATTTCCCAAATGACAACAATCATTGCAATTAAAATTTAGCAAAATAATATATTTTTTATTATACAGTAAGACAAAAATGTTTCCACTGACTAAAACTAGACTAAAATTCTCAGACATTTAGTCGACTAAAACTTGACTAAAACTAAAACAGGACAAGTTGACCAAATATGATAATAACTAAATGTTACATTTGACAGGAAAAAGAATAAGAATATTAAAAATAGCTGGCAAAATTAACACTATGCTGCACACTGGTGGTGGTTGAGGAGAGACCCCCTCATATGACTGTGAAGTGCTTTGGGTGTACAGCAATACACAATAAAGCGCTATATAAATGTCTCATTCATTCATTCATTCATATTCAAATTGTTTGGCTTCCCAAAACACCAGTGTGAATGTGATGTGGACTGAGACTCTGTCACAACTATATAGCAGTTTGAGTCCACTTTAAAGTCCAGCTACAAATCAATGCAAATTACTCTAATTTGGTCACTGAAAGGGGGTTGGAAAATCTGCTCTCAAAGTGCACATTTATAAGATACAATATTTTTGGAGCAGGTCCACCCCCTACAGTCTCACAAAATCCTGTGGCAAACCCTGGGTGTGCTGTTACACCCTGGATACCACCTAGAAACATGACAAAAACCCTTAGCAACCACCCAGTACACCCGGAAACCACCTGGCAATATGAAAAAAAACCTTAGCAACCACCCAGGAAACCATCAAGCAACATGAAAAAAAAACCCTTAGCAACCACCCAGTACACCCGGAAACAACCTAGCAACATGAAAAAAACCCTTAGCAACCACCCAGTACACCCTGGAAACCCCCTAGCAACATGAAAAAAACCCTTAGCAACCACCCCGCACACCCTGGAAACCACCAAGCAACATGAAAACAAAAAATTCATTAGCAACCACCTAGTACACAGTCCACAGGGGTGTTACACCAGTACACCCGGAAACCAACTAGCAACATGAAAAAAAACCTTAGCAACCACACAGTACACACTGGAAACCACCTAGCAACATGAAAAAAACCTTAGCAACCACCCAGTATACCCTGGAAAAAAAAAACCCACCCAGAAGCCGCAGAGCATCACCCTAGCAATGGCCCACAGCACTACTCACATTATCTTCACTAAATCCAGTCACTGTACTGTAGTGATCTAAACAAAAGGTGCGTGTGCTTTTTCCAGAAGCCGTAAATTAGTCAAGAATCATCAGTTATGCCCGGACGTAAAGTGTGTGCGATGGCGGTGTAATAGAGTGTAAGGACGTGGAGAAGTGCTCATCTGAGAGGGAACTCTTTCATCGCTGACTCTGCTTCTGAAGGATAGCGTGGGATGGTCTTAATCTTCCCTCTCCATTCGCTCGCACAGAATGGAAAAGGTGCATTTTGTCATCCGTTAGCTCTGAATGAACTGATTTTTTTCTCTGTAGAGGTGTATTTTTGCAGTGCCGGGTAATTGGCACTGCCGGCCAGTTCAAATATTTACTTACAGTGAAGAATAGCTTTATATAAACCATGTGCGGCTGCTCTGGCACACTGCAGCTCTATATTTAACCAGGCTGGGCTGGTCTGGATCAGGAAGAAAAACAGTTCAAATACTAGATCCTCATGACTGGCACAAGGGAAAACATTTGGTCAAGCAGCAGCAGCTTGAATTATCCATCTTGACATCAGGTGGCTGTTTGTAACACACAATATTATGCATTAAATAAATTTAATTGGCTTTGCTGGTGGCTGCGTCCCTGTGTCCTTCTGCAGCCACACAGCCAAACCTCTAGATGGCGACTCTACAGGAACAACGCTCAGCAGAAGACGGCGTTTGTTCACCTCCGAGCAGCGGCAGCAGTGTAAACAAACAGAGGAGGGTCGGAAGCATTTAGTGGAATTCTCTCTTAAATGTCATGTTGCTATATTAATAAACAAATATATTATGACGTTTTTGGATTCATTTATGATTTGTTCGATCAGCCTCACCGCTCTCATTAGCAGCTTTAGCAATCAGACTCTGCTACATTCATTTCTAGTGGATTTTACATTATGAAAAAATAACGAGCTGAAATCAATGTGACTGATTCTATTTCACAAAGCTTGTTTTATCAGCTATCGAGTCCCAGTTAAACTTAGAAGACTTAATGATGCGCATCAGAAAAGAGCACAATTATATATATATATATTTACACTCCCGGTCAAAAGTTTGGGATCAGAACGATTTGTAATGTTTTTACAGGAGTGTCTTCTGCTCATCAACGCTGCATTTATTTGATCAAAAATACAGAAAAAAATATAATATTGTGAAATATTATTACGATGTAAAATAATGTTTTTCTATTTTAATATACTTTAAACTGTAATGTATTTCTGTGATGTGCAGCTGTATTTTCAGCATCATTCCTCCAGTCTTCAGTGTCACATGATCTTCAGAAATCAGTATAATATGCTGATTATTATCAGTGCTGGAAAATATTGTTTTGGAAGCTGTGATACTTTTTTTTCAGGATTCTTTGATGAATAAAAAGTTAAAAAGAAGAGCATTTATTTAAAATAGAAATCTATCTTTATAACATTTATATTTTTGGCACACAATGCAGAGCATACAACTAAAATATGTGTTCTTTAATAAATTAGCCCTGGCTGTAACATAGGTGTTTCACCGTAACGAAACAGTGACGCCAAAACCACAGTAAGTACCGAACCGTGAGAACTGTTACACCCTGATGACTTTACACAACTTCATACTTTCCTCTGATGGCTTGAAAACTCCTGATTACAGATTGCACGTAGATGTAGACCTTGAATAAATTGTTTCCTAAATAATGAATGTACAATGTTAATTTGAACTACATTATCTATAGTTGTGTAAACGCTTGAGCTGTGAAGAGAGGGCCTGTGAAACGGGAGCTGGATGTTAAGGAAGAGCCTGACGAAACAAACACAAAAACATGAAAGCTGAAGAGAGCTTATGCTGAGCCAACAGACTTCCAAAGAGCAGGATTAACTCGTGTTGAGAGGTGGACTTATTCACAGCTCAGCAGTAAAACAGCTGCTCAAACACACACATACAGTGAGACACACTCACGCACCCTTTAACACCCTCACCATGAATCACCTGGACTAGAAAAACCAACAGTGGAAAATGTCCTGAGGCTCCAGAGAAACTCTGAACTGAACTGAGCTGACAGATCCATCAACAGACGTTTCCTCCAAACACAGTCATTCATCAGGAGCTGCCACACACACACACACACACACACACACTCACGCACACACGCACACACGCACACACTCACGCACACACGCACACACGCCCACACACACACACACACACACACACACACACACACACACACACACACAGAGTCAGACACAAGCAAACACAATAAGAAATATTATTACAATTTAAAACAGCTGATTTCTATGTGAATATATAGTAAAATCTATTGCTTGTGTCACTTTTGTTGAAATCAGCTGCGGGTCGAGCGTGCGGAGCATTATTTGTGTGACGCAGGAGGTTGCTGTTCATGTAAAGCGTCACTTATTAGGCTCCATTTGCACTTCATTTAGGATCCTGAGGTAGAAGATCTGTCTGGGTTTTCAAGCAGAGCTGTGGTACCATCTGAGCCTTGCAAATTAGTCAGGTTTAATGAGATTAATGTGTGCTTTGTGGAGCGCTAAAAGAAAACAGCTCCCTTGCAAATGCACTAATTTTCTAAGCTTTTCTGCTGCTCATAAATGAGCACATCTAAGCCAGAGAGGACTTTGTAAATTCATAAAGGAAAAATGGCTGAAGATTCTTTCCCTCTGAGAGGATCTCCATTTGTCATCATGTACGATGAGCTTCACGCTCAGGTTCATATGAGGCGGGAGGAGAGAGACAGAGAGGAACACAGAGCAAAGACAAAAGCAGCAGCAGCGAGAGAGCAGCACAGGTCTCACACGCTGCTGCTCTTTGGTCTTTGTTTCTCAGAAGGGCTCTTCATGGAAGCTGAAAGATCAGCCATTAGACGGCCAGAGAAAGAGAGCATCCTCACACAAGAGCCTCCGACCTGTCAAAGGCAATTCTGTGAAGTACAGCCAAGCAACTGCCTCAAGGAATTATGGGATGTCAGTTTTTCCCAGTAACCTGACAGAGACAAATATAGATTGCTTAGAGCTGAACTCTGCATTTCCCTTCATTGCAAACGTCACGTCACGAGAGCTCAACAAAAGGCCCAAGTTTCACGTCTGCTGCACAGATTTACTGCAGAAAGGTGAAAGAAGGCAAAACAGCACGTGTGCTACTGAAAGACGGAATTAAATCAGCCAAAACAGCGAATAACAATCACATGAGGAGTGTGTTTTACTGTTGCTTTTGTTCTGTGCAGATCAGTGCAGTTTTCTGCGTGTGCTGGGAATTCTTTCATGAACTCTGCAAATGGAGCAAATTCACTAAACAATGGTATGTCTGCTTGTAATTCACTAACTTCCTGCGAACTAGAGAAAGCATGTGCAATCAGTGCTGAAACAGCATCGTGATACGGTGCGTGAGTATTTATAGAGTCAGTCTCATTCATTTTCATGCAAACAGGCCTCTTTTCCATTTCAATTAGACTCAGTACAGACTAGAGATTAAACTATCCAAAATTATCATGTTATCAGTATTGTAACGGTATTGTTCAAATGTGCTGGACATCTTCAAAAACTACTGACACATAAATTTACACCAGGCCATGTAAATTCGGTCCGTCTTTTGGCCAGACAAAAGCTGCACACAGGCTGAATGTAAATGTAACTCTCTGACAGCAGGTGGCGCACATGGAGCAGCAGAATTAGAGCTGTTTCCCGTAACCTCCGTGCACAAAGCATTGCGATTAAGAACACTTATTTACTAGGAATTACATGGCATTAGTTAATTAGTCACTTTACAGCTGCTGCTATCATAAAACACACTCACTTGTAGGTACAAAATTCTACACATGGCACATTTATATTATATATTATACACATGTCCAACTATAAATATTTTAGCCATAATCCGTCTGTTTGACGCACATGTGAGTGGCGGCAAAGTAAGTCTATGGTGTTTAGTGGAGAATCACATGCAGAAGGCTCGTGCACTCCTGACTTTCTAACATTTACAGATGGAGAATATACGGTGTTGTGCAAAAGACTCAGGCCATTAGTATTTTCACCAAGCAAAAAATGGTTTCTTTTGCTGTAGCGTCAGTAGAAAACATGACATGGTGACATGAAGAAACAGAAAAAACTAAGACAGACTAAATCCTGAAGAACTGTGGCAACGTCTCCAAGATGCTTGAAGAAACCTTCCTGCAAAGCTACAGTGCTGTGAGAAGTTTTAGGCATTTGTGTAAAATGCTGTAAAGTGAGGATGCTAATGTCATAAATAGATTGTATTGATCAATTAACTTCCATTAACTAAATCAAATGTTGTGTATAAGGCCAGATCTCTCTGTTGTAGACATAATTATGATACATATAATGCATGTAACCTGTGCACCAAGAGAGAAAACTAAATATAAATAACATTTATTTTCTTTCTCTGTCACAAACAATGCAATATCAATATTTACCCACTGTATGTGTACATATATTAGGGCTGGGTAAAAAATATTGATTTCTTGATTTTAATCAATTCTCATTTTTATTAAAAGATATCGATTCATAAATCCCAAGAATCGATTAGTGTAGCCAGTTTTCAGTTCATGAAGGGAACATTGTTGTGCCTCCCGTCCAATAAATCGTAATAAGCTTTGTGCTTTATTACTTTTGATATGAAACAAAGTCTCAGATTTCAAATTCTGTCCATTTTATTACAATATTCAAATAGTAAATGCCGTTTTGGCGCTGTTTAATGTGGAGTGACAGATCATCTCCTCAGCTTTAACAGCAGTTACAGCACGAAATAAACATGAGTGAACATCCGAAGGTGTTAAAAGAAAGAGTACAGCTTACCGAAACCCGTCTCCTGTCTCATGTAATCACTTGATCAGTGTTTCAAACGCAGAAAGACGACAATAGCTTAAACAACGTGTCACGTAATGTCACATTTACCGAAGAAACCCATGAACTCATTAGTCAGCTAGAAAAATAAACTCTAGAGAGGAGCATTTTGATAAATATGCACCATATAACATATTCATTATCATTTTCACTGTTCTTCAGTATTCAATTTATGTCAAAATCTGTCAAGTTTTTGTGACAATCACCATTTAAATGTTTATATTTCAAAAAATGAATTGGAGTAGATATAAAATGATGTAATTTAAAATTAAAGTTAGTATTATAACTTTAATATTACAAAAACTTTATTGAGTATATTTTACATGTTTGTATACATATCAGCAAATTTCAACCTTCCATATTATTGACTCTCAGGTATATTTTACAGCATTGTTGAGAAGTTTTATTTTCCTTGAGAAAATTTGACATGTCCTGTACTTGATATATATCCAAAATAACCCATATCAAATAGCATGCTTGTAAAGGATAATTGAATCGATTTGTGAAATTTGGGTCAAAACCCAGTACTAATATATATATATATATATATTTGGTCTGAACAAAAACAGCAGATGGGCTGAATGAAAGGGCAAATTCATTCATTAGATGGCGGTTAAGGAAAAGCAGAAATATAGCAGTTAGTCCAGTACGCAAAAGCATTACACAAAGTTAAAACTCCTCGGATCAGCCTGAATCAGGTGAGTGGCCTATTTCAATGTCAGAAAGGTGAAGGCAACGAGTCTGCAGGTCTGACTTCTGCATCTGTGGTTTAGTAAAGCAGACTTTCGTCATGTTTCAGAGATTATTCAGGTGTTGCTGTGTCAGATAACACCGGTCTGCTGCTTCCTCCACTATACAGAGCTCTGTACCTCACAAGATCTCTAATGTGCTGGAAAACTGTACTCCGCACACATGCTGCGGGCATATTTGAGTGAGCATGTTACAGTCAGAGTACACGTACAGTATCCAGTCAATACTGTAACATTTGAGAGTGAATCTCAGAAAACATGATCGAGGCACATTTCATGCAATATTTTGAAGAAATTAGGAACATAAAGCTGTTTTCAAGATAATTATATTATGCAATGCAAAAAATATATATACTATTTACACTATAAATTTCATCTGCCTTTAATTTGTCTAAATCTGGTGGAATCCAGAAGAGTTCAGGGGGCATTCCTGAAATCTGGCCCTGTCTGTCCATCACACTCAGTGATTATGTGTGGATTAAGGCTCTGACTCCTATCATGTGAAGCTCATGAAGCAAGAACAGGAGCTCCACACCAACATGAAGCACTGCAATGGACCAGGGCCTGAAATTAGTTTCTGAAAATGAGGAGAACTGCCCTGTTATGCGAGACCAACCCAATCTCATGAGAAAACATAGTGTTTTACAAGGTGTCAATTTCGTATGGATTTGTACAATGTTATTGATATGAAAACACATGATTTTTTAGGAACACGTAAGAATGAAGGTCCAGCCCTAGACCT
The DNA here is from genome assembly GCF_001515645.1 of Sinocyclocheilus grahami. Lineage (NCBI taxonomy): Eukaryota > Metazoa > Chordata > Actinopteri > Cypriniformes > Cyprinidae > Sinocyclocheilus > Sinocyclocheilus grahami. Next base: position 128,898 of record NW_015506783.1, read on the forward strand.
AACCCTCAGTGGGGCGTGTGCAGATCGTACAAAAACGTATGAATGAGATCATACTAACCGATATGAATTAGTAATTGTACAACACGGTCATATTTTGTACATGCAATGTAGGTAGTTATATTGTAAATGACAAAAAATAAAATAATAATTTAATTTCAACAAATTTACGGTCAATAGAGATGCTGCAGTGTTGTATCCCCCATGTTTTCTGACTAACACAATTCAGTCTTTCCTACAGGAATGCAATAGCCTACATGCGGAGCAAGGACTTTTGATTGTGAACTTTGAATTCTTTTGTCTAAAAATTGAAATTTAAAAAAAAATCAGATAACGTTTTGTGTGGTTCGCCAAACCTTATCAAGGTTATTTTACACACACATCATTATTTTACACACTCAAGATATATACTGTGCAGTCAAGTGATTGTCTGTCAGATGTGTGCTGACTGTGAAATTCTGATGAGTCGATGAAGAGTGACTCACTAGGAACTTGTGGATCGCGAATCAATGTGTGTGGGAATTTCCTGCATTATAATCATAAAACTTGCATGAATGAGTCAAGCTATGCATAATATCATAAATTCAGGCTGTGCTGGACTGAATGAGACTGTGATTGATGGAGCTTCTTTACGCTGTGATTATGCATTCATCCCTTCAGGGCTTGTTCATGCACAGCTTCAGTCACAAACACATTTACACTCAATAAACAAACTATACTGCCTCCCGTCCCAATAACCACGATGACTGATATTACAATCAGTACTGAACACAGCACCCTAGAAATCACTTTGCTGTCTGTATAGAGCTGATGAGCTGTTACTGGGGCACCTATAACACTTTAACTGCTGTGGAGGATTCAGGCTCATATTTGTTGTCATTTTATGTCACTGAAAAGGTTAAAAAAAAGACCAATCGATGACAAACTCCACCTGGTCAGTTCCTGCAGGGCATAAACACAGTGAATGTACAGTGGCCACAAAACGCCACTTGATTGGTTCTGAATAAATCCTTAATCAATGACAGACTGCAGCCACAAAATGATCAAATCTCACACACCGCTAGCATTGTCACTATCAGAGTCTCTCTTCCAGTGTCATGAACTGAAACTCAGGATTTCAGACAGGACTCAATATGACCATTAATAAAGAGTGTGAAGCGAGAACTCAATGTACAGACAGTGATCTACATACACATCTCATCCAGAGTCTAATGAGTTCACTGAGGAGTCAGACAAAGGACCAATATTAGCGTCATTTAACATTTCCAGGAAATAGGGACAGAGCATTTGTGAAGATGTGTGTTCAGTTTCCTCTAATTACATCTGTCAAATGTAACGAGTCTATCAGAGGACATTACAGAGCCCTGCAGAAAGTGCTTCTGTGAATTACCATGTGTTTGAGTTTGACTTTTACAGCACACAGTAATGGTTGTATAAAGCGTCACAGAAATCTCTCTAAATGGACCTATGCAAAGCCACGCTCATGATTAGCATGAAGCCAAAAGCGCTCAGTACAGCACGTGTGTGTGTGTGTGTGTGCGCGTTTTTGTGACAAATGAGGACATTAAAAGCGCTCAGTACAGCACGTGTGTGTGTGTGTGCGCGTTTTTGTGACAAATGAGGACATGATTTGTATAATGACAAAGGTATGGCATAGGTAAGGAGAAGGTGACTTTTCAGGACATTACCCCATGTCCCCACTTTTCAAAACACTTATAAATCACACAGAATGGAGTGTATTGAAAATCTGAAATAGCAGAAAGTCTCCTGTGAGGGGTAGGTTTAGGGGTAGGGTTGGTGTAGGGCAATAGAATATACGGTATGGCACTCATGACCGCTGATTACTTATGACTGACATTTAATTCTAGATTAAACAAACCAGTTCATTCTCTATGAAAATCAAAGACATCTCATCAATGATGTTTTAAAGTCAGCATGAAACAACATTCAAAGCCATTTTAGAGACAAAAGTGATGGTCATAAGAACAGGGAAGTCATTTTATAAGGAAAGCAAGTTGTTAGTTTGATGAATGATACTAATTGACCCAAAAATGAAAAATGAGCTGAAAATGTGCTCATCCTCAGGGCATCCCAGATGAGTTTGTTTCTTCATCAGGTTTGTAGAAATGTAGCACTGCATCAGTGTCTCTGCAGTGAATGGGTGCCGTCAGAATGAGAGTCCAAACAGCTGATAAAAACATCACAATAATCCACAATTTGAGCACGGCATGAACTTATGTCTCATTATATTGTGTAGTAGCATAAGTAAGAGTAATATTTAGTTCAGGAGGTTCAAAAGACTGATTCACTCAACATTTGAGTCATCATGCAGTGGTGTTCCCAGAAGTGCCTGCGCAGCACGGTCTGCGAAATGAGAGAAATATTTCACTAAACGCTGCGGTTTAATGACTGAGTCAGACATTAGGATGTTCATTAGATTAGTGTGTTCAGGCACATCTGATGCTGTCATCTGGAGGTGTTGCACAAGATCAATGCTGTAATCTGCACGCTTATAGTGCTCCCTTGATGAGCTGGTTTAGCTGCTAGTTGTTAGTAGCTCTGCCCAACGCTGCTTTACAGAATTTCATTTCACAGTTGAAAATTATCTCTTATTTCATGTTTTTACATTTTTTTCAGAAGTGTATTATTTCTGTCATTAATTTTTCTTGCAATAAAGAGCTCGATTATAACTTATAGAAGCGTAGTTTGCAAGGTGGGTTCATGCCACATTCACAAAGCAAGATACCTAAAAATAAACCCAACTGAAAAACAAAATATTTGCTTGAGATTTATGTTTACTATTATCATCATCACTGCTCCATTAAAAAAAAAAGCTTAAATAGCATCCCACATTAAAGAACCATTTTAAAATAAATAGCATCCTTTATTTTTATTAATTTATTTAATATGTTGTATTTGTAATTGAAATGTATGTTTTGCAAATAAATAAATGTTGGTTTCCATGAAACACCGCTAACAAATATCTTACATGTCTTGTGCTTATATAACAGCTGACTTTCAGATTCCCCTTATTATGATATTAATCCAGTTAAGTTGACCATTTATCAGATGCGGCTGACTCTAAAGAGCAGACTGCGCTCTCGTGTGTTTGTATCTTTGGTATCTTCTAGCGAAGTCCTCATATAGAGGCAGGGCTCAATGATTTCCACAGCGCGGAAAACTGAACCGCGGAATCCAGTCATAAAAACAGAATTACTGTATAATGCAGAATGTTATGGAACTTGGCATAATTTGGATGGTCTGTACCCTTAATCAAACGGTGATCTGGACGAGTGTCTCTGAGTATTAAAGCACAGAAAGACTGCTGTGTAAGTCTGCATGCTGAGTGTGTGTCGGCTTGCTCTACTGTGACGCTCGTCTGCAGCTCATCTCATAACTTCATCTCCAGAGTCACACCGTTTGCTTTGAGCAGATACACACAAAACCTCACTGATCTTCACGATCACCCGCCAAAAGAATTACCTTCATGAACAAGTATTAACTTGAACAAATTATGACAAATATATAACTATTGAACAGGAGAATGCACTTCTTGGAGTAATACTAATAATAAATTGTATTTTATTTTGTATAGCGCCTTTAGAAGTTACTTCTCAAAGCGCTTTACACTAAAAAGGAAAAAAGCAAATAAAAGGACAAAAGGACAATGGTAACAACAAAAAACACATCAAAACTAGCAAATCACAAATAAGCAAGACTAAAAAAGTGAGTTTTAATAATAATAGTAATAGTGAAGTTTATTAAAAATATAATTTTTAAGGAATATCACACAATCTGTCTTTCATGTTTTAGTTTGAACAGTACACCTCTGATGTACAGGACTTTATTTGGCAAAAAATGAAAGGAATTGTTCAAATTTAATTTGATTACATTTTAAAAAATTAATTTGATTGTTGAAGTTGTTTTCAATTCATTTCATTGCCACTGTTTTTGAAAAGAAATTTGTATGAAATCATAAAACAGAATCCATTAAAATCAAGATACAACGCAACATTTTTGAATTTGAACAACCATTGTTGAAAATAAATCAAAGTGTCCTGTCTGCAACAGAATTCATATTTTAGGACATAACTTCCCTCTAATGTAATTTTCCTTTGATTTATTTTGTATTTCCCACACACTTTCTCCCACATGAGTGCTCTTTACTCAAAACTCTCATGATCCACACACTTTACCAGGAATTACTGCCATTCAAATCAGTGTGATGAATGCTTTGCGTATATAGTACACATACTAATAATTAGACTTTGAATTCTGCTTTCCAAAGGTTCCCACGGCACAGCAATAGTTCACGTGAGTCACACGAGGCGAGCTGTCTGATTCACATCTACCAGGAATTACTGCCATTCAAATCAGTGTGACGAATGCTTTGCGTATATAGTACACATACTAATTAGACTTTGAATTCTGCTTTCCAAAGGTTCCCACGGCACAGCAATAGTTCACGTGAGTCACACGAGGCGAGCTGTCTGATTCACATCAATGACTCCGGTGTCCACTTCAGATTGATCAGCCAATCACTTCCACTGATTCAGTACAAACAACCACCCCTTGTTCTCGACTTAGACCGCATGCTGAAGGCTTCTGTGTACAGTCAGTGTTCGAAAGTGGTTTATTGTTGATTTCAAGTCTTTCTCTCATACAGTATTCACAAACTCACAACTCAGCTAAATTATATATAGCAGTGGCACTGCAGATTCAGCAGAGGTGCAGGAAGCACTCAATTACAATTACATGTATATTCACTTTCACACAGCATTTGAAAAGTTTGTGTTTGTGAGAGAGTTTGTGTGTGTATTTGGCAATAGTCGTCTCCTCTCGTCTCAGTGAGTTTCATTATGTTTCTGTATGCTTACATGACCGTGAAAGTCAGGAGAAGCTGACGACTTTGCTGTTTTGAGACAACCACACCACGGATTAAAGCCAACCAAACCCCTGCGGTGAGGTGACTGATGGTGTGATGATCTTACCTTACCTTATCTTACCTTACGTCTGTGTGGATAACACACGAGCTCACCTGTTCATCTGAACCTCCGGAGGCGAAGAAGTCTTCAGTCACACAGCTGGCCGGACCTTACAAACAAGCACAACAACAGTGTTTATTACAGGACGCCAAAGACAAACACTCAGCTCTGGAGGATATTAGAGATGCCTGTCAAGACAGTCTTCTAGGCATCTCCTTCATCCCGCAGAAGAAAGTGAACTATCCCTTTGAAAACTACTCTGTGCACCACTGTAATAATTTGGTTAAAGGAAAAAAGCACTGAGACGCCAGTCGTTTCCCTCTACACGCACAGTTCCCAGTGCCAGAGGAGAGGAGCACAAAAGCCTTGGCCAGTCTGTAGGAGGAAAATTATAGCGTCATGATGCCATATTGACTTTGGTTGAAGAGTGCGGGTTAAATTTAGGCAGTGCATGGCGCTGAACACAAAGCAAAAGACACACACACACACACACACAGTCCACCCACAATACTGGCACAGTGCATGCTGGTCCTCACACTGCTCACATTCACTGCGCTGCTGACTTTATTTGTCAGGAACTCCTCTTAGTGCTTCCATCAGTGTAGACATTTAGAAAAATGCTATTCCAGTACATATAACACTTTCACATTCATATTTTAACATATTAACATTTTTAGCTTAACATAATATTTAAAAAATTTATTTCTTAATAATTTAAATAGTTTTCACTTTTAATCACTTTTTTTCCTCCCCTGATGTAAGTGGTGCTGTGGTGAGATATTCCACGTCTTCACTCAATCAACATGAGCTCATTAAAAACTGCATATGAATAATAGAAGAACTTGTAGAAGAGCTGTGTATTTTTCAAATAGTATAAGATTAAATATAATGTATATATACACACACACACACACACACACAGACAGACACACATATACTGTAAGCTTGGAAACTTTAACACTCATTCACTTTATCGTCAACTGCACTGCATCATTATAATATGAAGACCACTGCATACGGGTCACTTATTCTAAAGTTCATATACATTTGTCTTTACTTTTGCTATTCTTCCTTGTTTTATCCTTTATTGCATATTGCTTCTGTCTTTTTATCTTTCAGTGACGCACCTTTAGAGAGAAATACACCTTTCATACGGATTACATAATCTGAGAGCATTTGTTTTTGCATTTGTTCATTTTAAAGTAGACATTTCAAGCTTTCTGTAGATATATTTCTCATGGCTGTGAGTGAATAGCCTATTCACTGAGTTTCGGGTCATTTTTGTGCCACGCTCTACAGTTAGCGGAGACCGAGACGGCAGAAAGCGTATCCTGTTTGTTTTCTTTATTTTACAAAAGCACAATGTTTTGTTGATATTGTGAGTGTACACAAATAACAGTAGACCATTTACAGATTAAAATGAAGTATCACTCTTATCTGCACGAGCAAAAATGATGGCGTATTTTAAGTTGTTTCCACTGTTATCAGGACAAATATGCCAGTGATGGCGCCTCCATGTCCTGCAGGAGCGCGCAAACAGAGGATATGCACCTAGTAGCACATTATCTAGGGTAACGTTACAGCGAGCGGCCATGTAAAGCTGCTACTACTTACATATTTCAATGATAAGCCATATTTGAGGGTGATGAATGATAGGTGAACTGTAATACTGCAATTAACCGATATACTGTAATTACCTGAAAGACCAGCCATTAACCATCTGTCTGTCACGGACATGCACAGTTTTTTTCTTGAGACTAACCGACTAATAAGATTTTAGTCAACTAAGCCTCTTGTCGTCGACTAACATTACACAAACGACGGATATATATATGCTGTGGGATTCACCAATCACATCAGCACACAACACTGGAATGATCAGGTGAAATCTGGCCTACATCACCTTAATGCAGTGTCACACATCTCCACAAACATCTTTAGAAAACTCTCATCAGTGAGGACAGCAGATGTGAATTTCAGACAAGTTCACTTATAAATTACAATTCTGTCATTATTCACTCTCCATAATGTTGTTTCAAACACATATGCTGTTATTTATTCTTTGAATCAGAGAAGGATAATATCTGAATAATCATAATTATCAGTTAATATTGAGTTAAATTTCATTCCGTTTCTCATACAAAGCATCAGTTCGGCTTCAGAAGGTTTGGAATATAGCAGAGTTTTCCTGTGGACTTGGAGCTTTCATTATGTTTTTGTCCATTTTGTAGTTTGTAGTCATGGTCAGGGATGCACATATGCACTGACGTGCACTGGGTAAATAAGCTCAAACCACTTATTTGCTTACTGACACAGCTGACAGCTGTAAAAAATGGTTAGTTCACTCAAAAATTTAAATTAGCCCATGAATGACTCACCCCCGAGGCATCCTAGGTGTATATGACTTTCTTCTTTCAGACGAATCCAGTCGGAGTTATATAAAAAATTGTCTTTGATCTTTCAAGCTGTTTCATGGCACTCAGCGGGTGTTGCATGCATCAGACCAAAAGAAGTGAAATAAAGCGCATCCATCCATAATAAAAAGTGTCTCGCACGGCTCCGGGGGGTGAACAAAGGCCTCCTGTAGCGAATCGATGTGTTTTTTTAAAAAAGTAACCATATTTAAAACATAATAATCAGTTTAATCTAGCTTGCGCTCACTGTTGTACACAGAAGCAGCTCCGCGCGGATGACGTATGAGGTCAGCGCTGCGCATGCGCCGCTCAGAAGTGATGAACACGGAAGCTCAGCGGAGAGATCAAAACAAAACAACGGTCACTTATTAGAAGCACAAAACAAGGATTTCTAAAGAAGAATGTCGGAGGATTTGGATTTAAGCCAAGAGGAGACTGATTTTCCTTTGCTCCTGTTAACATACGTTGGTTTTCACGAGACACGTATGTCATCCGCCCGGAACTGCTTCCATGCACAACAGTGAGCGCAAGCTAGATTAAAGTGATTATTACATTTTGAATATGTATATTGATACAAAAGCGCATCGATGACACTACACTGAGCGCACCACACTGAGTGCTAAAATCCTAATGAGTATCCCTACTTTATTTACACAGTGACAACGCATCAGTCTAAAACTGGCGGTGCATAAACTTATCTGCCAGCAGCCCTCCAAAATAAAAGCTTGATGATTTTAGTTGTGAAAATGAAGAAAATGAGTATAAAAAGAGAAAAAATTTAAATGTAAATATTAGTATTGCATTTTTTAAGTGTACTATAAAATAATTGTATTTTTCTTGAATACTCGCTTTTTATTTTACAAAATAAAAGCATTATTGCAGTTCATCTATTATTATTTATCATTAATGGTTTTTTTTAAATATAGTGCAATAATACCATTATTACTATTATTAATTTTTATAGTTATATTTAATGGGTCAAAAAACAGAGGGAATGTGACCTATGAAAACTGAAGTGGAAAGAGATTTTTATTTTAATTCTGTTCTACAAAACAAGGATAACGAGGCAGACAGTGAGGAGCGTAGTAAGATGAAGCTTAGTCAGACCACACTATGTGCAGGGGGATCACCAAACCATCTCACAAGAACCAGACTGAATATATGGCATATGAGGTGTGTCTTTGAGAAGTGTGTTTTCTGGGTAAATCACATTTCATGAATGAGGCCCAATGTGTGTTCTTGTGTTACTGCGGAGGTACTAAAGAGGATGATAAACTTTCTTTAAACGTCTGCGTCATTAAACCACATGTGTTATTATTCAGACAGCTGCTATAAACACATCAACAGCTGAACTAACTTGAACTAACAAGACGCTCTTCAAACTGTTTCTCTACCATGACAGAATCTGATCTGAAGGAGGAAACATGCGCCGCTCAGAAGTGATGAACACGGAAGCTCAGCGGAGAGATCAAAACAAAACAACGGTCACTTATTAGAAGCACAAAACAAGGATTTCTAAAGAAGAATGTCGGAGGATTTGGATTTAAGCCAAGAGGAGACTGATTTTCCTTTGCTCCTGTTAACATACGTTGGTTTTCACGAGACACGTATGTCATCCGCCCGGAACTGCTTCCATGCACAACAGTGAGCGCAAGCTAGATTAAAGTGATTATTACATTTTGAATATGGATATGGATACAAAAACGCATCGATGACACTACACTGAGCGCACCACACTGAGTGCTAAAATCCTAATGAGTATCCCTACTTTATTTACACAGTGACAACGCATCAGTCTAAAACTGGCGGTGCATAAACTTATCTGCCAGCAGCCCTCCAAAATAAAAGCTTGATGATTTTAGTTGTGAAAATGAAGAAAATGAGTATAAAAAGAGAAAAAATTTAAATGTAAATATTAGTATTGCATTTTTTAAGTGTACTATAAAATAATTGTATTTTTCTTGAATACTCGCTTTTTATTTTACAAAATAAAAGCATTATTGCAGTTCATCTATTATTATTTATCATTAATGGTTTTTTTTAAATATAGTGCAATAATACCATTATTACTATTATTAATTTTTATAGTTATATTTAATGGGTCAAAAAACAGAGGGAATGTGACCTATGAAAACTGAAGTGGAAAGAGATTTTTATTTTAATTCTGTTCTACAAAACAAGGATAACGAGGCAGACAGTGAGGAGCGTAGTAAGATGAAGCTTAGTCAGACCACACTATGTGCAGGGGGATCACCAAACCATCTCACAAGAACCAGACTGAATATATGGCATATGAGGTGTGTCTTTGAGAAGTGTGTTTTCTGGGTAAATCACATTTCATGAATGAGGCCCAATGTGTGTTCTTGTGTTACTGCGGAGGTACTAAAGAGGATGATAAACTTTCTTTAAACGTCTGCGTCATTAAACCACATGTGTTATTATTCAGACAGCTGCTATAAACACATCAACAGCTGAACTAACTTGAACTAACAAGACGCTCTTCAAACTGTTTCTCTACCATGACAGAATCTGATCTGAAGGAGGAAACTGACTAAAGAAGAACGGTTAATGCTAACGTCTGCTTGGCAGTGCATCAGTTTATAGTCTGAGTAACGTGTAATTTATCATTTATAGGACTACATTTAACATGTAGTAAAGCAGGGTAAAACCATCTACTTCAGTGTAGCGTGCCATTGTCGCTGCATATACACAAGTACGCTTTAACATGCTAAGACTGAACTTGTTGCAGCCTGAAGAATCTAAAGACCACGTCAGAGGAGGAGAGGTCGAGATGACAGCAGGTGAACATGAGGAATGTAAACTGGTGGAGATGTGGAGAAGGATGGGTCGCGTCTTTTGCACACTCAAGTTGGTTATTTTCAAAAGTGTACTCATAATAGAAGCGATGTTCATGCACTTTTTTTCTAGGCATGTACATGCAGTTTTCAGAATGCCGCAAGCGCACCGCAGGTCATGTGACAAGAACCAACCAATCAGCTTCACCCTTATCCTTATCAACATTCAAAGCTCAGCCAAGATGGAGGATGCAGCTGATCATCGCAGTACAAGGATACCCACGAGCGCACATCATGGTTGCTTAGCAACGGCAGACGCCATGGGAGCACAAGCTCCCGAGCGATTTGGAAAGAAGGAGAAAGCGGTGTGGCTGGCATGAAAACATTTATACTGCGATTACAATTGCATAATGAGATTAATGCTTTAAATATAACATTCTGAATACATAAATATAAAATAAAACAAAAACCGCCAGTAGGTATAGTAGCAAGTCACTGTTGCTACTGAATCATTCATTCAGTCAATTCGATCCAAAAACAGCTGATTCAATTTAGGAACAAAGCAAGTGATTGATTGATCACTGAGTCATTGAAACATTCACTCAACCAATTTCTTAAAAAGGTGGATTCATTCACAGGCCTCAGCAATAAGGACTGCCCGATGGCCCGGCAGGGTTTCTGCAGGATTTTAAAGCTCAAATTTAAGACTTTTTAAAGACCTGCACAAATAAAATGAATACTATATCAGCAGGGAAGGGCAGTATCTATGGTAACACTAAACTGTGAAATGTTTGTGAAAAGCATGATTTACAGTTCAGATACATGTCTTCACAAAAACAAAAAGTCTAATGATCATGACCTTCACATCTCAGCCTTTAAACCATTTTTAAGAAAATGGGGGGGAAAACTATTGTTACTATAGTTAATGCATGGTAACCACAGATTAACCATGGTTTTTGCAACACAATTTCGAGGGGGGACGGCGTTCCAGCTCCAACTGGTTCGATTTTTTTGGAAATTAAAGGGATTTCTATATTTTATTAATTCAATAGCCTACGCACTTAAACGTAGCGCAATATATAATAATAATAATAATAATTTTTGAAAGAATATTTTTGAACGGTCTTCGTTCCTGAATGAATCAGCTGTTTGAACAAATCGACTGACGGATTCAGTGACTTGCCGCCACCCATTTAAATAATTGAATATTTCTATATTCAGACATTCAGTATTTTGCTTAAATTAATAAATTTCACATCAGACAGTAAAGAACCACAGAGCAACCACCCATAACATTCTAGCAACCATTTAACAACACCGAGAGTGACACTAGTGAATGATAGCGTGAACAACGATCGCTCATGATGTGATTTGAACTTCTGTGACAACTCTAAAACAAGTCAAACAGGGACACTGATTTAATTTTATAATAATGACCTGTTGTAACTCCAGTCGAGCTGATCACTGTTATTACCGTAATCTGCAGGGAGTGCAGAAAGACAAGCTTTGAGGTGTTTTCTTTGAGTCGATCAGTGAGTCTTCGGCAGGAACTGCCATACAATCAGAAAACACCAAAGCTTCTCCTCTTAGGAAAAAAATAAGATGCTCTGAAGAAAGTTTGAGAACTTAAGAATTTTTCAAGAATTGCACTTAGAAGCATTCTTACAAAGCTATCTTAAGAATCTTTATTAACTCATAACTAGATTTCCATCAGTCCGGTCCTTGCTGCGATGTTTAAGACCACGGCACTGATCATGTGCACCGAGGTTTTCTGGAACTGATTTAGAAGGTAGACTGATTCAAAGGTTTACATGGCTAATATTTAGCTATTTAAAAGATTCTTTAAGATCAGCACCACACGTTACTTTCCCATTCCCCTGATGAAGTGTGTGAGTAACTGCAAACCCTCAAGGAAGCCACTGCAGAGGAGCTAATGCGATGATGAGCTGCAACTCATCACTGCTCACAAAGCTGTTTGGATGTTGTCAAAGTATGTTAGGTATGCAATCTCCTCCTATTAGAACTGAGACACATATCAGCCACAGTGGGCACATCATAGACTGAATCCAGCTGACCAGTATGAAGTCTGAGATTGGAGGAAAGGCACGCTTACACGTGACAGTCAAAAACAAACGCTGAAATACTGGTACAAGACGAAACACAAGCTGGTGAACCTCTCATTTAAAGGCCGAGCATACCGCTGGGAAAACAACACCAGTCGTTTGAGCGAGCAGCTCCAAATGTGGTGAGTGTGGATTGAACAAGAAGCTTTCAGTGGGAAGTTACGCAACAGGCGTGTAGGAAGATGAGGTCAGTCAGGAGAGGCCAACACAAGCGCTTCATAGTCCAGAACACCAGACCCTCAAATCAGCACAGAAGACCATAAACGTGTCTGAGACGAATCCACTAATAGGCCACTGATGGTCAGCGAGCATCTGGAAGGTCCAAACATGAGTTCGTCTCCACTGTGTTTGTCCTCCACGGACACGTCGCTGCAGATGAGAAGAAGGCCAGCTGCTCTCTGAAGATCATTTATTTGGAGACGAACAGCAATGAGAAATGAATTACACAATAATAAGTGAGCAGGCGCACGCAAGCGTAAGAATTAGCGGCTCGAATAGTGGTTCATAGCAATGTGGAAGCGTACGGCAGTGCACACGAACTTCACCCCAGCGGTCAGTGCAAGCTCAGCGTGTGCTGTGTCACCTGATGGCCGTGGAGCGTGTACAGCAGTCGGCCCTCCAGCAGGTCCAGGATCTTCAGCGTGGAGTCACTGGAGGCTAGTTTCCAGACGGATGGAAGGACAGGCTGCTCACCGTCGCACTATGAACTGAAACAGCACAACCATCACACACACAAACACACTGCTCTCCCCAACAGTCCACCTATAGCAGCCGGTCTGAACAGTTTACAAGAACTACACTGTGATTAGGGTTGCAAAGGGGTGGAACATTTCCGGAAACTTTCCAAAAATCCCTGGAATATTCCTGGCAAGTTTCCAAAATTTCTGGAATGTTTCCTAAATTTACTGGAAATGTTCCACCTTTTTGCAACCCTAACTGTCATCAGCAAAAGATAATCATGTTTTTCGCACTGCATATATGTTTTTGTATCACAAATATAATAACTATGAATTCATCCGAACTAAAGTTTATTGACCTTGACACAGTTATGAGGGTCTGCAGGGGTCGTATGTGATTTTATTTCCTGTTGTATGATTTTTTTCTGCTTGTTTTTGTATGTTGGCTGCCTCACATGACTCCGATTTAGAGGACAAAAGTTTTTCCAAACATTAATAAGCAGTGAAAGATTTTATATATATATATATATATATATATACCTGTATATATTTTTCCCCTAATAAATAATAATAAAATAATTTAAATCTAATTAATGTTTTTTTCTTTAAGAATTTAATTCTTTAGTAAATTCTTTACTATGATATCAGAGCGGTTGTATGACCCTCACATATTTCACGTTATGCTCCCCAGAAAATATCAATAGTAATTCTAATGAAAAGCATGCCCATTATAGAAGAGGTGTTTTCAGTGAACTGTAGTTATGCATTTTTGAGTGAGCGAAGAGATCCGAAGAAAAGACCCTGTGATTGTGTGCAAACGTTCTCATTAACCTGAAGTCAGTAAATGTGGAAAGAGCAGCCTCTCTTCGAGTCTCTGAGGACTGACAGCCTCTGCTCCTCATGAATGGAGGCTGAACACCAGCGAGCGTAACACGCCCCCAGCAGACTAATGCAGAAGCTACAGCTGAAGCAACTTCACATGCACTTCAGATAATGCTCAAGCTGTTAATTAGAACATTATCTACATACTGTACAACCTGCTGCAGACTGTGCACGAGTATGTGGGTCAAAGACGAAAAAGGGTTTAAGCATAAAAACAATAAGTGTAATACTGCTTTAAATTGTTGTTGTTTTTCCCAAAAAAACGAAAAAAGTTTTCTGTTTAAATTGAATTGCAATTTTGTTTTTGTTTTTCTGAGCAAAAAATAAATATCATACGTTTTTCCCTGATTTATAGAAGAGAGCCACTAAAATGTCATTCAGTGTAACAATCTTGTCAGGCATATTTACAACAAAAATCAATTTATGACATATTTAAGACTAATTACTTTAACCCCAAATACTAATTAGTTGTAATTTTACATTTTTAAAATGTGCCACTATCCTAGGTTTTGCCCATTTGTCAGTAAGAATTTTTACTAATTTAAAACACAATACAATTTAATATGCTTCCTTATTCTTTTATATATTTTAATGTGTACACGTCAGAATAAGCGTGTTGTTTGAATTTTTACATAAATATTGTGTTACACTGAATGACAATGCAACATTATTTCAACCAAATTTTAACATTTTATTCTCCAAAAACTTATTTGAAACCTTAAAAGTAGACACTTTACTTACATTTAATGTGCTTTCTATGGACATAAAATCAATTTGTGTAAATGTCTTTTGATGCGGAATGTACACATTCAAAAAGAAAAACGTATCTACACTTTTGTTCATGCATTGCTTGATCATGTTGAATCATGACACATATATTTCTTTTGTAAATATACACACATTGTGTGCTCCAGACATGAATGATTCCTTTTATACGCTATCATATGCAGAAGCATACTCATTTATTAAAGCTACACAATTTGAAAGGTGTTACATATTAACTGGCACTTTCATGAATAAGGGATGAAGTAGGGCCTGAACCTCTTAAAAAATACTTTATCTACTTTTCACAGTAAAAGTATAACATTGCATGAAAAGCTCAACTTTTATAGTTTATCTAACATTTGTAATATGTCTCACAACAACAAAAAGCAGCACCCATGTTAGCAGACGCATATATGAGACTGCGGAGTCTCCAGGCCAGGACCAGCAGACTGAAGGACAGCTTCATCCATCAGGCTGTCAGGAAGCTGAACTCCCTCCGGACCTTGCCCCATGCACCTCTGAGCTCTGAACCCCCCCTGGACCCTTCCACTCCCCCCTCCCAAATACACACACACACACACACACACTGACCTGCACCAGTCACTTAGTGCAGCATTGGACTGCTCACTACCTCTCTGACAGTTTAATTAAAGACTGTTCTCTGAGCTCTTTATCCCTTTAACAGACTGATAAGCTCTGTTGCATTACACTCGTTATATCTTCACAGTTGTTTATATCACTGGTTTGCACTATAACTGCCATGTGTCTTATGCCACTTTTTCTATCGCTCTCTTTTTTTCCTTTTTTTCTTCTTTACACAATGTCCTTATTTGTATATTGTATAGGTTGTATTTTAAACTGTATTTATCTGTATTATGTCCACTGTTAGTGTTAAGTGTTATCTGTATGCACCAAGGGTCTGAGAGTAACGCAATTTCAATTCTCTGTGTGTACGTGCTGTACATGTGGAAGAATTGACAATAAAGCAGACTTTGACTTTTGACTTTGAAAACCCGTCAAAAGAGTCAATTTTTTAAAATTTGAGATTTATGCATCATCGGAAAGCTGAATAAATAAGCTCTCAATTGGTGTATGGTTTGTGAGGATAGCACAATATTTGAAAATCTGGAATCTGAGGGTGCAAAAAAATCTAAATATTTAGAAAATCATCTTTAAAGTTGTTCAGATGAAGTTCTTAGCAATGCATATTACTAATCAAACATTAAGTTTTGATATATTTACAGTAGGACATTTACAAAATATCTTCAAGGAACATGATCTTTACTTAATATGCTAATGATTTTTGGCATAAAAGAGAAATGTATAATTGTGACCCATACAATGTATTGTTGGCTATTGCTACAAATATCCCCCAGCGACTCAACACTGCTTTTGTGCTGCAGGGACACAGATGATTTGTGTTGTGAAGTGAGTCTCATCTTGATAGTGCTGCAGGCTAGATGGCGTACAGCAAAAACTACTGGGCATGCACACATCAATATAGCATAATTTTTTCTCACACTGTACAACAATATTTACTATTTTTGCATTATTGTAAGGGGCAGGTTGAAGGTTGGGGCAGGTGTAGACGTTAATAAAACACAATCTAATAGGTAGAAAATTCAATGCATTGTTAGCTTCCGGTTTGTTTTTGCTGTATCCCTTCTAGCCACAACCGGATCCTTCGCTGAAGCGGGTTAGGGTTAGACTCTTTTCAACCTACTCTGCGTTGGGACACTATTCTAATCTCACATACTATTTAGGATGTATAGTATGAACATTGGGACGCAGAAGCGAGTCATGATGATGATGAAACTGTAACAGGGCAGAAGAGCAAGAGCACTGTTCTGATGAACACAGGGGGGCAGCAAAGAGCTAGGGTGCATTTGCCATCGTGATGGAAATATGTCATGTAATGGCCTCAGAAGGAGTCAAAAGGGTCTGTTCAATTTAAAATGTTCAGAAAAGTGCAGACTAAGAATGCTCAGATCAAAGCCTGTGTCCCTATGATTACATAATCTATACTTACCCAAAAAGTGCTCAAAACAGTAGAACTAACAATCATAAGACAAACCAATAACCAGATGAGTATAACCAATCACAGTGAAGAAGACTTGAGTGACATTGATTTTTACTCAACTACGGTATACATGTTCATGCATCATTCTGTTCAGGAGTCTCTCTTGGTTGTTGTGACCAGTGGGCTCCCGGCCTCGAATAAAACTTTCATTCCTGCAAAGAGCAACTTGGGAGTCATGTCTGGTGTATGCTGCGCAGCTGAGGACTAGAAGTACTAAAGATACTACACTCAAAAGACCACCGCAAAGACAGTGATAGTGTTGGAAGACTATAGAGCCGTCTTCGGGCTGAGGTAACAGCGTACAGCTGAGAAGGACGGTGAGAGTGTATAGATGCTAAAGAGCTGTGTGCTCGTGTGTGATTGGAAGGGACGCCGTCACCATACTTCAGGGAAGTATTGAATTATATTGTAAGTATTCGGGGAATTCAGGGAATTAGCCCGAGATCCTGTAGTTATTATATTAACGACTGCAGTTGTTTGAGTTGTCCGTGGTGAAGTCAGATTAATATTGGGAATTTCCACGACACCATACAATCCTCTCTGACAGTTTAATTAAAGACTGTTCTCTGAGCTCTTTATCCCTTTAACAGACTGATAAGCTCTGTTGCATTACACTCGTTATATCTTCACAGTTGTTTATATCACTGGTTTGCACTATAACTGCCATGTGTCTTATGCCACTTTTTCTATCGCTCTCTTTTTTTCCTTTTTTTCTTCTTTACACAATGTCCTTATTTGTATATTGTATAGGTTGTATTTTAAACTGTATTTATCTGTATTATGTCCACTGTTAGTGTTAAGTGTTATCTGTATGCACCAAGGGTCTGAGAGTAACGCAATTTCAATTCTCTGTGTGTACGTGCTGTACATGTGGAAGAATTGACAATAAAGCAGACTTTGACTTTTGACTTTGAAAACCCGTCAAAAGAGTCAATTTTTTAAAATTTGAGATTTATGCATCATCGGAAAGCTGAATAAATAAGCTCTCAATTGGTGTATGGTTTGTGAGGATAGCACAATATTTGAAAATCTGGAATCTGAGGTTGCAAAAAAATCTAAATATTTAGAAAATCATCTTTAAAGTTGTTCAGATGAAGTTCTTAGCAATGCATATTACTAATCAAACATTAAGTTTTGATATATTTACAGTAGGACATTTACAAAATATCTTCAAGGAACATGATCTTTACTTAATATGCTAATGATTTTTGGCATAAAAGAGAAATGTATAATTGTGACCCATACAATGTATTGTTGGCTATTGCTACAAATATCCCCCAGCGACTCAACACTGCTTTTGTGCTGCAGGGACACAGATGATTTGTGTTGTGAAGTGAGTCTCATCTTGATAGTGCTGCAGGCTAGATGGCGTACAGCAAAAACTACTGGGCATGCACACATCAATATAGCATAATTTTTTCTCACACTGTACAACAATATTTACTATTTTTGCATTATTGTAAGGGGCAGGTTGAAGGTTGGGGCAGGTGTAGACGTTAATAAAACACAATCTAATAGGTAGAAAATTCAATGCATTGTTAGCTTCCGGTTTGTTTTTGCTGTATCCCTTCTAGCCACAACCGGATCCTTCGCTGAAGCGGGTTAGGGTTAGACTCTTTTCAACCTACTCTGCGTTGGGACACTATTCTAATCTCACATACTATTTAGGATGTATAGTATGAACATTGGGACGCAGAAGCGAGTCATGATGATGATGAAACTGTAACAGGGCAGAAGAGCAAGAGCACTGTTCTGATGAACACAGGGGGGCAGCAAAGAGCTAGGGTGCATTTGCCATCGTGATGGAAATATGTCATGTAATGGCCTCAGAAGGAGTCAAAAGGGTCTGTTCAATTTAAAATGTTCAGAAAAGTGCAGACTAAGAATGCTCAGATCAAAGCCTGTGTCCCTATGATTACATAATCTATACTTACCCAAAAAGTGCTCAAAACAGTAGAACTAACAATCATAAGACAAACCAATAACCAGATGAGTATAACCAATCACAGTGAAGAAGACTTGAGTGACATTGATTTTTACTCAACTACGGTATACATGTTCATGCATCATTCTGTTCAGGAGTCTCTCTTGGTTGTTGTGACCAGTGGGCTCCCGGCCTCGAATAAAACTTTCATTCCTGCAAAGAGCAACTTGGGAGTCATGTCTGGTGTATGCTGCGCAGCTGAGGACTAGAAGTACTAAAGATACTACACTCAAAAGACCACCGCAAAGACAGTGATAGTGTTGGAAGACTAT
This sequence comes from Sinocyclocheilus grahami, assembly GCF_001515645.1. NCBI lineage: Eukaryota > Metazoa > Chordata > Actinopteri > Cypriniformes > Cyprinidae > Sinocyclocheilus > Sinocyclocheilus grahami. The sequence continues at coordinate 147,872 of NW_015506783.1, forward strand.
AGAGCCGTCTTCGGGCTGAGGTAACAGCGTACAGCTGAGAAGGACGGTGAGAGTGTATAGATGCTAAAGAGCTGTGTGCTCGTGTGTGATTGGAAGGGACGCCGTCACCATACTTCAGGGAAGTATTGAATTATATTGTAAGTATTCGGGGAATTCAGGGAATTAGCCCGAGATCCTGTAGTTATTATATTAACGACTGCAGTTGTTTGAGTTGTCCGTGGTGAAGTCAGATTAATATTGGGAATTTCCACGACACCATACAATAAAAACTCAATAAAATCAATAATAAATAAAAACATATTTCTCTTCTATTTCTCTGTGATTAATATTAATTTATGCATTTTAAAAATAAATGCATGCCATTTTAATTTAGCTAATTATGAATTCATTTTTAATGATTTTTTAATACCGTTTCATTTTCATTTTACATGACATTATACTGACCTCTGTGCTGATGTCTTACCTTCCATATGGCAAATATATATATATATATATTTTTTTTTTGTGGCCAACATATATTTAAAATATATGCTAAATATATATTGCAAACAGAGAGGCTCAGTAAAATATATTTTTGAAATAGGAAATATATTTAGCTTCAAACATCATATACCAAAATATATTTCTAAATGTATTTCTGGGGCAAGAAAATGCATTTGCTTGGACTGAAATATAGAGAGATCAAAATATATATTTTTTATTGCTTTTAAATATATATATATAAATGGCTCAAAATACTGCTAGGTGGCAGGAGAGCCCATCTCTTCCAAACCTGAATGCAGGTCAGTGTCAGTATGCAGTGTGGACAGTATGAAATAGCCTACATCATCTCGTCCAAAGTCTCCAGCTCCATTACTTGTGTGCCAACTTAAAAGTGAAAAATATTTAATTTTAGTGAAAGAACAAGAGCACATGTAAAACAAACAGGAAATTAAATCACAGCGATCTGCTGCACACAATGAGGTGTGTGTTTCCTTGTTCACAGAAAGATAAATCCTAAATAAGTCTTTTTATTTTCGGTTTCTTTTCAGTGTTACGAAATGACCGGTGATTAATGACTGACTTTTCTGTACTTGAGGGGAACGGTCATTTCTGAGCAGGACGCTTCTAGTGATTCATTTGGGCTGTAAGTGAGCTTCTGTTACTGACAGCGAGAGCTTCGATGAGGAAACATCAGTGCGTTTTATTATACGCTTTACCTACAGTCTGTGTTCCTGAGAGCACTAAACCCTCAGCATTACTGTAGACTCCTACCGGCCTTGAACCCTCGAAGAAAAGAGTTCATGTTACACCTCTTTAACTTCGGCATTTCACATTCTTTAGTTGACTGATATCTCAGCGATTAACCCCTTAAGGGAAAGGTAAGCCATTGCCTTAGAAGTGTGACAAATGTCAAAGCAACATTCGAGAAAGGACTACGAGAAATTATCTTTATTGTATTATTTACATAATCTTAGAAACCTTATGCTTTTCTTCCCTTCAGCAGGTGCAATATACACCCAGAAAACCTATGGAGCCTATAGTGGGTGTTTTTAAGAGCTTCCCACTAGTAGATGACACGGGGTAAGTTGTCACACGGGTAAATAATATCCTTTCACAGCATTTACAAGAAAATGTGGCAGTAAAACAATCATTCATGAAACAGTCCAAATGTGAAAGCTAGCATGCAGAATAATCAGCATGGTTCTTTAAAGGTTCTTTACATGTAGTACCGGTTCTATTTAGAACCATAGCATCCTGAAGAACCCTTCTATGCTGAAATGGTTCTTTGTGTTAGAGTTTAGGGTTCTTTATTCCCACCCTTTGTGTTTTTCATATCTGTATTGATTTTCTGGAGCTCAGACTGACTGTTAACACACTCTCAACAGGTAAACGATTTCATTCTTACATTTAAATACGAGTTTAAGTGTAAAATTGTAACTGGTTTCCAAACAAACATGTTTTCTCTTTTTAGTTGTTTTGGTCATGTGTAAGTGCGAGCAGCTCTGTTCAGCTGAGGAAACTTCTCTCCTCTTTTCACTAAGTAACAGAGACATTTAACATAAAATATTAAAGCTATTCCATGACTTTATATCACTTTTTTCTTTTAACATTGTGAAACCCTGTTGAAAAAAACAGCATATGCTGATTAGGTATGTTTTGACGCTGAGATGCTGGTTTGAGCTGGTCCTTTGCTGGTTTATGCTGGTCCTTCTGCTGGTTTAAGCTGGTCCTTTGCTGGTTTATACTGGTCCTTTGCTGGTTTATGCTGGTCCTTCTGCTGGTTTAAGCTGGTCCTTTGCTGGTTTATACTGGTCCTTTGCTGGTTTATGCTGGTCCTTCTGCTGGTTTAAGCTGGTCCTTTGCTGGTTTATACTGGTCCTTTGCCAGCACATGACCAGCATAAACCAGCAAAGGACCAGCTCAAACCAGCATCTCAGCGTCAAAACATACCTAATCAGCATATGCTGATTTTTTCAACAGGGAGGGTTCACATATTGTCCGTTTTTACTTTTGGCCTTTGTGAACATCATTATTTTTACATGAACAAATGGACACACTATAACGCTAGACTCAGTTATTTCAGATGCATCATCTTAGAGGATTGTGAAGAGATTTGGTTACACTTTACTTGAAGGGGTGTGCATAAGACTGACATGACACCTACATAATTATGACATGACACATGTCATGAATATGAAGTAGGTTTTATGCATGTTTATGACAACTGTCATTAAGTGTCATTCGCTCAGTTATGTAATTTTTAATGCAAAGATGACATTGTTTGAGATGTCTTTGTTATGGGCTATGGTTAGGGGTAAGGGTTAGGTTAGGGTTAGGTCAAATAATATCATCTTTGCATTAAAAATTGCATAACTGAGCGAATGACACTTAATGACAGTTGTCATAAACATGCATAAAACTTCCTTCATATTCACGACATGTGTCATGTCATAATTATGTAGGTGTCATGTCAGTCTTATGCACACCCCTTCAAGTAAAGTGTAACCAGAGATTTCACTGGAACTTGGTCTTCATCACATCGATTTTCTGTTTCTGTTTTGTTTTTACTTCTTTAGGTATTTATGTTATGTTAAGTTATATCAATTGCCATTTATTAATTTATTCTGCTAATGTCTGTTGTTAGAGTAATGTCCGTTTAGCTGCAGTTTCACATGTCTTTAAAAATAAATAAATAAAAGTATTGAAGCTATATGCTGTGGTTGTTGTTGTTTTATCTAAAACCATAATAGAGGCTACACGGTATTATAAAACAATATTAATAAACAATATATACTGCTAATATTAATAATACTAATATTAATGAAAATCATTTAAAAGGTTATTTATAACACCATTAAGGTCCTATATCGCATTTTCAAAGCATGGTTCTTCGGGGTTCTATTTAGCTCCAAAGAGACTTCTGCTATTGTTACAAGCTGAAGAACCCTTATCTGCTACTGTTTAGAACAGCTTTTCTAGCAAATAACTGAGGACTGAATGCTTTTGTAGCATGTGAACACATCACACACAGTTTTCTCCGAGCGGATGAATCTGCATGAGCCATCAGTGCTTCAAACAGCAAGTAGCTCTCTCTCTCGTTAGCGTGACTGCTGCTCCATTGTCTCACATCTTCTCCTGCATCAGTGCCAAAATATATATCCCACAATCCCTCCCTCCACTCTAGAGCGAGTCAAAAATCAATGGTGCACCTAGTGACACTTCCCCAAGCAAACATCGTGCATGAGCATTGGACTCTTGAGTACAAAGCACTGAAGCTGAAGTCCGAATAAAGCAGGGTGTGGGAATGAGCTCCTGCTGAAGGACATTATGAAGCATTAAACCTACAAATAATTCATTTATGCACCAGTCAAAATCTGATCACACTGTAACTAATGTCTCTCATAATCCAGCTAAATCAGCTGATGTTGATGAAGGGATTCATGGTGTGCAGTCTGATCACTTCAACATCTTTCTTTACTTGCTTTGTTGGTTGGTGTTTTAATGCCATTCCAGCTTCTTGGGTGATTATCAGAGTTGAAAAACTGTCGCCATCATTAACAAGTTTTTAACTTCAATCTATTGTTTTACTTGTGGATTATTGTGATGTTTTTATCAGCTCTCATTCTGACGGCACCCATTCACTGCAGAGCATCCATTGCTGAGACACTGATGTAGTGCTACATTTCTACAAACCTGATGAAGAAACAAACTCATCCTGATCTCAGATGGCCTGAGGGTGAGCACATTTCCAGCACATTTTCGTTTTTGCTAAACTATTCCTCCCCGAGTGAGGAGATCAGTTCCACTCCGACATCTGAGAGCAGAGCTGGGTCACTGCCAGCACTGAATCACTGTGCTTAATAATACTGTGCTTCCTGAAGGCGCTGTCATGTTGCTGCTTCTGTGATGTTGTCATGTTCCTCGTAGTTTTGTCTGCTCGTGTTGCATCAGCGCTGCTGGAATGTTCTTGCGTGTGAACGTGAATGGAGCAAAGGTGACAAGACACTGAAACCTTATTGATCGAGATCATGATGGTTCACTTCAAGACGATTCAATGTGTAGTCTAAATTAATTACATTATTTCACTCTCGTCACTGCTGTAGCATTTGAGTTTTAATGCAAGACATTCAAGGAAAAAGGATTGCGATGTTAAATAATATTAATAATTTTAATGAATCGTCTAGGATGGTGACATCTGTTAGTTCAAATATTTACCCTGTTCACCTGTGACATCTTGCCTTTAATGTATACATGATTTGTTATTGCTTTTGTCCTTTTGCGTCCCGGCTGGTTTAAGATGAGCGAGTCTTCATGTTTTTAGTATGTTGTAACATGGCTTGAGAGCTTCAAAAAACACACTTCATCTTTGAATAAGGCAAATATCTCAAGTGATACACTAAGTGACTCAAGGTGATTTTACCAGAGTCTACTCCCACTATTCCTATAAACACTGCTAACCAGTGGTCAAATCTGGTAAGTGCTCTGCTGTTATTAAACGTGCAATGATTTATTCAGTTATAAAGGTTCATCTGCTAATATCAGTTTAATAACTGTAGCTGTAGAGGGTTGCCATGCAAAGTAGCAGCTTTTCTTCATTAACACAGGCATGTGTGAACTGATGGCTTTTTTAACTGTATTGTACGAGGACTTGTTTTTAGATGATCATGACTGGTCTTGTGAGTGTGAGGCCCCTGAAGAGCAGCTCAATGAAGAATGAACTTTCTCTTCACAATCATTTCAAACGAACCGTAGACGTGTCTGACCACACTTGGATGTTCTGCACTTGTGAAGGTTCATGACATTAGTTTCACTGTGATGATGAAATACTTTCATGCAGGTGCAAACAATGAGTAAGTACAGTACGTATGTTAGCATGGTGTGTGATTTCAGGTCACTCGGAACCTTCTGCTCGAGTGATTTCACGTGAAGCCTATGTGACATGAAGTGAGGCGTTGAGTCAGAAGACCACATTCCAGATGGGCCGGGACCCCTGACAAACACTCTTTAATGAGCACAGATAGCCTATAATGCACGGATTCCAGCGTTTATATCAGTACCATATTACCGGTACCAAAGAAATCACCTGTGTCCTATCTAAATGACTACCGTCCCGTAGCACTGACTCCAATCATGATGAAGTGCTTTGAGAGGTTAGTCATGCACAACATCAAAACCAGCCTCCCCAACATACTCGATCCGCTCCAGTTTGCATACCGTCCAAACCGCTCTACGGATGATGCAATTTCCTCCACCCTCCACCTGGCTCTTACCCACCTAGAAAACAAAGACTCTTATGTTAGAATGCTGTTCATCGACTTCAGCTCAGCATTCAACACAATAATCCCACACCAGCTCATCAACAAACTAAACCTGCGGGGCCTAAATACCTCCCTCTGTAATTGGTTCCTGGAAGATCTAATCTTTTTAACTGGAAGACCTCAGTCAGTCCGTGTCGGCTGCAACACCTCCAGCACTACCACACTGAGCACAGGTGCCCCACAAGGCTGTGTGCTCAGCCCGCTGCTCTTCACGCTGCTGACCCATGACTGCACTGCCAAGTCCAGCTCTAACCACATCATCAAGTTTGCTGATGACACAACTGTGGTGGGTCTCATCAGCAACAATGATGAAACACCCTACAGAGAGGAAGTGGCACAACTGGTTGAATGGTGTGGTGCAAACAACCTGTCCCTCAATGAGTAAGACAAAGGAGGTTGAGATGGACTTCAGGAGGAACTCTGAGGGGGGGACTCCCCCCCTCCCCCCACTGACCATCGACAGCTCGACTGTGGAGAGAGTCAGCAGCACTAAATTCCTGGGGGTGCACATAACAGAAGACCTCACCTGGACCACCAACACTACATCACTCTCCAAGAAGGCGCAACAGTGGCTCCACTTCCTACGCTGACTTAAAAGAGCAAATCTCCCTCCACCCATCCTCACCACATTCTACAGGGGAACCATTGAGAGCGTGCTGACTAGCTGTATCACTGTCTGGTACGGGAACTGCAGTGCTGCTGACCACAAGACTCTACAGCGGACAGTGAACACAGCTGCAAAGATCATCGGTGCCCCTCTCCCCTCCATTCTGAACATTTTCCTTGCACGATGCTCCAGTAAAGCTACCAGTATCGTGAAAGACACCACCCATCCCTCCCACAGTCTCTTCCAGCTCTTACCATCAGGAAGACGGTACTGGAGCATCAGGGCCCACTCTGCAAGACTGCTCAACAGCTCTTTCCCCCAGGCTGTGAGAGCCCTCAATTCCAGTCACCTCACCCCCCTCTGAAACCTCATCCACAACCCTACCTCCTGAAACCAGGATCCTCTCTCTCCCCATCCCACCACACGACATGCACCACATGAAAACTGTTGAAAACCTCAAGAACATTGTGCAATTCTGAGTGTGCTACCAGAGAGGAAGTGGCACAACTGGTTGAATGGTGTGGTGCAAACAACCTGTCCCTCAATGAGTAAGACAAAGGAGGTTGAGATGGACTTCAGGAGGAACTCTGAGGGGGGGACTCCCCCCGGGGGACCCTCAATTCCAATCCCCTCACCCTCCTCTGAAACCTCATCCACAACCCTAGCTCCTGACACCAGGATCCTTTCTCCCCCATCCCACCACATCACACGCACCACATGAAAACTGTTGAAAACCTCAAGAACATTGTGCAATTCTGAGTGTGCTACCCACAGGTGAGTGGGCTGGATAAACCACCTGTAGAAACATACTCTTTCCTCTCTATATTCACCAGACAGTTTCTTATAAACACTCCATGTTTCAAGGAAAACGTTGTGCAATTCTGAATGTGCTACACACAGGTGAGTGGGCTGAACATACCACCTGTAGAAACACACCCTTTTCTCCCTAAATGCACCAGACACTTTCTGATAAACACTCCATGTTACAAGAACTTAATAAGGACTTAACAAATGTTTACTTGTGAATGCACCACAAATCATATTGCACTATTTGCTTCTTAACCTTAACCCTGTAAGGCCCGCTGTTGTAATATTACAGCGTCAGTTTTAGCTCCACTAAAATAAACCTGTACTTGTTTTTTAGCCTTTAAGATCACATTTACACAATTAGTAGGTCCTATTGTTCAGTCCTACAATGTTGTTGGGTGGTATATTTTGTAAATAGGTCTGTTTACCTGGCCATAAACTTACACAACCTGCACACTTGCTTCAAGGGACTTCGTCTCTTTTTATTGGACTGGATAAACCAGTATGCAAGTAAGTATAATGCCTAAAATATTTTTTTCTGTGATTAGTAATATGTGTAGATCACGCAGATATTAAGGTACTGTTAAATACTTTGATTAAATT
>NW_015506783.1:156219-162804 GCF_001515645.1 Sinocyclocheilus grahami
CCACTGACCATCGACAGCTCGACTGTGGAGAGAGTCAGCAGCACTAAATTCCTGGGGGTGCACATAACAGAAGACCTCACCTGGACCACCAACACTACATCACTCTCCAAGAAGGCGCAACAGTGGCTCCACTTCCTACGCTGACTTAAAAGAGCAAGTCTACCTCCACCCATCCTCACCACATTCTACAGGGGAACCATTGCGAGTGTGCTGACCAGCTGCATCACTGTCTGGTATGGGTATGGGAACTGTAGTGCTGCTGACCACAAGACCCTACAGCAGGACAGTGAAAACAGCTGCAAAGATGCCCCTCTCCCCTCCATTCTGAACATTTTCCTTGCACGATGCTCCAGTAAAGCTACCAGTATCGTGAAAGACACCACCCATCCCTCCCACAGTCTCTTCCAGCTATTACCATCAGGAAGACGGTACCAGGGCATCAGAGCACACTCTGCAAGACTGCTCAACAGCTCTTTCCCCCAGGCTGTGAGAGCCCTCAATTTCAATCCCCTCACCCTCCTCTGAAACCTCATCCACAACCCTAGCTCCTGACACCAGGATCCTTTCTCCCCCATCCCACCACATCACACGCACCACATGAAAACTGTTGAAAACCTCAAGAACATTGTGCAATTCTGAGTGTGCTACCCACAGGTGAGTGGGCTGGATAAACCACCTGTAGAAACATACTCTTTCCTCTCTATATTCACCAGACAGTTTCTTATAAACACTCCATGTTTCAAGGAAAACGTTGTGCAATTCTGAATGTGCTACACACAGGTGAGTGGGCTGAACATACCACCTGTAGAAACACACTCTTTTCTCCCTAAATGCACCAGACACTTTCTGATAAACACTCCATGTTACAAGAACTTAATAAGGACTTAACAAATGTTTACTTGTGAATGCACCACAAATCATATTGCACTATTTGCTTCTTAACCTTAACCCTGTAAGGCCCACTGTTGTAATATTACAGCGTCAGTTTTAGCTCCACTAAAATAAACCTGTACTTGTTTTTTAGCCTTTAAGATCACATTTACACAATTAGTAGGTCCTATTGTTCAGTCCTACAATGTTGTTGGGTGGTATATTTTGTAAATAGGTCTGTTTACCTGGCCATAAACTTACACAACCTGCACACTTGCTTCAAGGGACTTCGTCTCTTTTTATTGGACTGGATAAACCAGTATGCAAGTAAGTATAATGCCTAAAATATTTTTTTCTGTGATTAGTAATATGTGTAGATCACGCAGATATTAAGGTACTGTTAAATACTTTGATTAAATTAGATTTTGAGCTTGTTATGTCAAGGTTGTACTTTTACAACACTGGGCTAGAGTGGTAACAAAATTTGCCTGTGCACCTTACACATTACATGAATGAATTGCACTTCTAATTTGTTAGCAACATACTTTTTGACCATTTATGTCAGTGACAAAATATAATATTGATTTGTATTGTCTTATTTGTTACCATTGTGAGTTTTATTCCAAAATAAATTATTATTACAGTAAATGATAAGTTCAAGTTGAATTAAAAAATAAATGATTTCTTTGAGAATTTTTAATTATTTGTCATGCAATATTTAAAACTAAATTTTAAAATATACTTAACTGGTTCTGTTTTATTTTCTGGGCTTACGTTGTTTGCTCAAATGTGAGCTTGATGGATGAGGGCCAGGTGATAACGTTCTGGAATGTGGGGGTTGTACGTGCTATTATCATGATAAGTAGAGCATTATAAGCTATCAGACTGTATTGTTTGAAATCTGTAGAATGTGTGAATTCTGCAAAATTGGTGAATTCTTTCAAATGTTTAAGTATGATTGGGTTTGACTTGCATCAAGATAATTTAGCCTTGAAAAGTAATATAAAGATGCCTGTGAGCTGGACAAGGAAAATGACCACCCATTTTTGTTGGCCCATCTGATGGTTATGTGAACATCATGCCAACAAAGCCAGGCCATTCAAGAACACAGACCATGCGCCGTAACAGGTAAAGCTGTCTGAAAAATTTTAGGAAGAATTTGATCTGTCTCAACATTCATTTCTCTGATTAGGATATCACTAATGATGCAGTCTCCCATCATACACCAATGGAGTACTTCTGAAGGTTTGTGTCAGAAGATATGATCAAGGATCTGACATCTAACACCAATGAGCACAGTTTAAAAAAGAAAGGAGCATTTATAAAATAATTATGAGACTATGGGAATTGAACATGGCTATGAACAGAGCTAGACATCGTACATACCAGTAAATTATTTTGATTGAAAATATTTTTATAATAAATGTAATATTCATAAAAACAATTATTATTGTGTGATTATTTGTGTATGGATATATATGCTGCTGTTATGTGGCTACATAAGCAGTATACCCTGCAAATGAACCTCATCTTTAGATTTGTTCAGACTGAAATTCGGCTACCCCAAAGGCCCAACGTTGTAATATTACAACACTTCACTAAAAACGTTCTAAAAATAAAAAAACGTTCAAACTCATTTATTTCTGCATTAGAGGACTCCCACAACAACATATAAATGGTGAAATAATTTTTTTTCTAAATTTGGGTCTTACAGGGTTAAATACCTCTTTTGCTGTTATGTAAAGTACTTGTATAATCTGTCTTAGGTTATGTGTATGTATAGTCAACTATTTATAGTATATGTATAGTTAGATTACTGCTTTCAGTAAGTTAGTTATGTATAGGATTAAACATTGTTCTTAGTCTAGTGTTTCCGGTCATGCTGCTCATCGAGCTGTTGAAGGAGGCAGAGAGATTGATTCGGTGTGTGCTGAGCGCAGGCGTCAGCATGAGATGATGCTTTAATGAGTGTTTGGCACAGAACCTGTTCAAAACATGTGCTCAACACACTTCACGTGGAACAAAGAGAAGACGTCTCATTACTGTAATGTGAAAAAGCCTCCTGAATAGTGAACTAATGCATCATTCTTGCATTTTTACTGTCTATAATATTCATCCTAATTAAAAAGGAAAAAAAACACAGAATTCGGTTTTTATTAGTCATTTTTTGCATTAAGAAAAATATATTTTAATTACTGTAATGCAAAAAAAATTTAATTGATATAGTATTGTTTCATGTGCTTGATAAGATTAAATAGGTCTCATCTGCTCACTAAGACTGCATTTATTTGATCAAAAGTACAATAAAAACTAATATTGTGAAATGTTATTTCTATTTCAAACAGCTATGTTCTCTGTGAATATGTGTTAAACTGTACTGTATTTCTGTGATGTGCAGCTGTATTTTCAGCATCATTCCTCCAGTCTTCAGTGTCACATGATCTTCAGAAATCAGTATAATATGCTGATCTGCTGCTCGAGAAACATTCCTGATTATTATCAATGTTGAACACAGTCGTGCCGCACAATATTTCTGTGGAAACTGTGATACGTTTTATTTTTCAGAATTCACAGATGAATAGAAAGTTCAGAAGAACAGCATTTATTTGAAATATAAATCTTTAGTAATGCTTTTACATTAAAACCTCTTTACTGTCACTTTTGATCAATGTAATGCATCCTTACTGAATAGTAATATTGTGAAAAACAATCATATTGACCCCAAACTTTTGAATGGTAGTGTATGTTAGCCTTATTTGTTGAGCAGAGAACCAAAGCTGATTGTATCAGACACGTCTGTGTTGGACCATAGTGCTGCTGCTCACTGACTCACATTATGAAATACATGTTTTTCTCCAATGCATAATTACTGGCATGCCTAAAAATTCCCATGAGTAAAATATCTCAAAGTATATTCACGTTCATATTTACAATTGTTTCGCACACCAGGGTGACTAGGAGCATGAAACTGTCCAGTCACGACTTCTGTTCCACAGGATTATAAATATGAGGAACACAAAGGCCAAATTCCCCTAATCATCCATCACAAGGAGTAAAAACTAAGAATATAGTTCTGATGCGCAGAACAAGATTGAGCTTCACAGAATAGAAAGAGGCTGTAAGAAAAGAGCTAAAGCATTGAAAATCCCTGTTTCCACCATCAGTGCAATATTAGAGGAGACACTGTATATTTGTGTAATGCCATTTTTAGTGTATTATAAATGTAGGTTTAAAAGCAACCTACATTATGTAAATACAAGCACTTAACATATAGTAAAATTGAAAGCTAGGCCTAAACTGCAAATGACCAGACCTTTGTATTATTTAGTAACAATTACAGAACATTACAAATATTATAACTTTTAAGCCAAGTGACCTTTAATATAGTGTGTTCGGTGATGTTTCACTTTCAAAACAAAGAAGTAATAAGAATATAATTAAAACATTTGGTACCATATTTTTGAGGAAGTTATGTTCCCCTGCCCTAGTTTCCTAGATTCAAATCTAAATAGTTTTAATAGCTTCCCACGCTGATTTTCTCAGAAAAATGTGCACTATGTGACACACTTCATTCATCACCAAATGAGGAAGGGACTTGTGGAGACTCAGCTGATGGTGGCCACACTCCGTTCACTGCACATACTGTAAATCCCCTTTCTGAAAACCGTGAGAGCAGAGACTGGCGTGAAGGCAGAAGGAAAGCCGCACGGATTCATCAGCAGATCACTGGAGATCTGCGCTCATCTGGAAAGCACGGTGTTAACAGAGTTCAGACGCTGCACTCCTGCTTGCCGTTCTCGGATGTGGGTCACACACACCTGTTTTCAGCAGCAGCAGGATTAGCTTTTCACATCATGAGCACATCAGAGCAGATCGAGGTTAGTGTGCCAGTTATGGACGTGATGCACAGCGGTCTCTTTAAAAAGATCACTTTCACTTCCCCAAACAGTGAGAAACAGTTCATCATCGTCATCCAGCGCTGGTTTAACAGCCGTCTGGACAGGATCAGTGCAAACCACCCACAACAGACACAGCAAACGAGTGTATCATCAGTTTATTCAAACCTGTCGACATCAGTGTAATGCTCGATTGATCAAAGACGATTGGGCTACATAAGTTAAACATCTTTTAAATATAAAATACTTAGGATTTACTCTGTTAACAACACACATACACAGACCAAGTGTTCTACATATTGATTCTGTCAGCCACAGGCAGATGTGGGCTGGCTCAGCCGCTGAAGTAGGACTTCTCTCTGTCGCTCATCAGCTGGAGGGGCAGCGGCTGCTGGCTGAAGTGACACTCGGTGGAGGAGTGCGGCTTCAGCTCCAGACCCACCTCTGTCCACGCCTGCCTCAGCTTCTCTGTGTGCCACGAACACAAACACACATTCATGATTACTAACAGATACGTTCCAGGTTTCTTCTGCTCGTGTGGGGCTGCACAATTGGGTTGTGCTGATTATATAGCAATATGGCTATAACAATAATCATATTTATTAGTATTAGCATCACTACTACTACTACTACATGACTAAAAATAAACATTACGAAAAAAAAATATATATATTAGTATTGTAACATTTAATTTACAGAAAACTACAATAATAATACTCACTAATATTATTACTACTACTGAAAGATATAAACATTACTAAATAAAACAAATAATATTACTCTTGTAATATTTTACCGTAAAAAAAAGTATAAGAAAAAAACATTCTATTAAACATAATATTATAATTGCCAGCACTACTACATGACTAAAAATAAATACTACTAAATAAAACAAGTATTATTACTCTTGTAACATTTTACTGTAAAAAGTATTTAAGTAAAAAAGAAAAAACATTACTAACTACTATTACAAGAACTAAAAATAAACATTACTAAATCAAAAAGTAATATTGCTATTGCAATTTTTCACTGTAAATAAATCAAGTATTTAAGCAAAACTATATAATAAGTATTACTATTATTAATATTACTGTTATTAGTATTACTTAAAATAAACATAACTAAAACAAAAAGTAATTACTATTGTAATATTTCACTGTAAAAAATCAAGTTAAGTAAAACAATGTGTGACCCTGGAGCACAAAACCAGTCATAACGGTCAATTTTGTGAAATTGAGATTTATGCATCATCTGAAGCTGAATAAACAAGCTTTCCATTGATGTATGGTTTGTTAGGAGAGGACAATATTTGGCCGAGATACAACTATTTGAAAATCTGGAATCTGAGGGAGCAAAAAAATCTAAATATTGAGAAAATCATCTTTAAAGTTGTCCAAATGAAGTTCTTAGCAATGCATATCACTAATCAAACATTAAGTTTTGATATATTTACGGTAGGAAGTTTACAAAATATCTTCATGGAACATGATCTTTACTTAATATCCTAATGATTTTTGGCATAAAAGAGAAATGTATAATTGTGACCCATACAATGTATTGTTGGCTATTGCTACAAATATCCCCCAGCGACTTAACACTGCTTCTGTGCTGCAGGGACACATATTATAATAATAATAATAATAATAATAATAATAATATTTCTTATTATAACTGTACAACTACAACAGTAATAGTGATGAGAATGATGCTGAAAGCACTGGTGGATGATGAGCTGCTGGCGTGTTAATGAACACAGTGCTGCGCGTCACTCTGAAACACTGTGATCTGAGTTTAGTTTGGGCGAATCGTGCAGTGCCTG
>NW_015506783.1:162827-169691 GCF_001515645.1 Sinocyclocheilus grahami
ATAATAATAATAATAATAATAATAATAATAATATTTCTTATTATAACTGTACAACTACAACAGTAATACTGATGAGAATGATGCTGAAAGCACTGGTGGATGATGAGCTGCTGGCGTGTTAATGAACACAGTGCTGCGCGTCACTCTGAAACACTGTGATCTGAGTTTAGTTTGGGCGAATCGTGCAGTGACTGTGTTGGTCTGTGCCGGCGGACTCACCGACGAAGTAGCCCATCATCTGCGGCGTGTGGTGAGGCGTGGGAGCGATGCGCAGCAGCTCCTCTCCGCGGGCCACCGTGGGGTAGTTAATGGCCTGGACGTAGATGTTGTAGCGGCTCATCATGATGTCGCACACCTGCGTGCTCTTCTCCGCGTCTGCCACCTGATGGCACACATTCGTGTCAGTGGCGCGCTCTGAGTGAGATTAGTGTGCATGCACGCAGGAGTTTAGTACGTACTCTGATGGGGATGATGTGGCTGGGGCAGTGCACCACCGGCAGGCCCGTGTCCAGCAGCATCTGCCGCAGCAGCTTGACGCTGCGCTGGTGTTTGCGGCGGAGCGCGAGGCCCTCCTCACTCTTCAGGATCTGGATGGACTCGCGGGCTCCAGCCAGCAGCATGGGCGGCAGAGACGTGGTGAAGATGAAGCCAGCGGCGTACGAGCGCACCGTGTCCACCAGAGCGTTAGTGCTGGCGATGTAGCCGCCGACACAGCCGAACGCTTTCCCTGCACAAACACACCAGAAGAGCGGTCAGAGCAACTGACGTGCCATCTACAGAAAAGCAACTACAACACAGCTGTGAGACTGAAAGAGAAGTCTGGACGAGCAAAACAACTGACACACTGACAACCAATGCTCGCTCTGGTCATCATCATCACTGATCACAAGCTAAAACACACACATGAAGCACGTGACCCTGGAGGCTGAGTGAGAGTAGCAAACCACAAAGACTGAGGTTTAATTAAATAATTATATTCACTGCTTGCTTTAAAGAGAAGTGATAAAGCCATAAATATTAGTATTCTAATTTTACACCACTAATTTTATTAAAAATATAAAAATTACTAAACAAAAACAAAATAAATATTACCATTAAAATATTTCACTGTAAAAGAGTTTAAAACATATAACACATTTTTCATTCTAATTTTTTTGAACAGTAACTTACTAATTTAATAGTAATAATAGACAAAAATGTAATTACTAAATAAATTACTATTATAATTTCACTGTAAAATATTTCTTACTAATTTTTTTTACTTTACAGTCAATTACAAAGACAATTCCTACTTTTGCTTTTGTTTATTTTCTACATTTATTAATAATAATATTGTTGTTATTATAGCCATATTATATAAACAAAACAACATTTTGGCTAAAATGGTGTGCAGCCCTACAAACAAGCACAGCAAACCTGGATTAAAAAAAAATGCAATCATGATTTTTATCAGAAAAATCACAAACTGTGCAGCCCTGGTGTGGAGTGACTGCTTATTATTTAGCATGTGTTTAGGTAAAGTGCACTGGATTCTGCTCAACGGATTACAGAGGACATGAATGAGGGAGTATTCAGTAGCTCAGCCCAGCTGACAAGAGGCCATTCAACAGCCTTCAGGGTAATTCAATGAGAGCGAAGCAAGAGCGCTGGTCTCCAAGCAACAGGAGATGAGCTGGAGCTCTGCGTTTCCTCGAGAGCATTGACAAGCGACAGCAGCAGAGCGCCGTTAAACAGGCCAGCTCACCCAGAGTGCCAGAGATGATGTCCATCTTGTGCATCACTGCGTCCCGATCCCCAATGCCGCCTCCTCGGGGGCCGTACAGCCCCACCGCGTGCACCTCATCCACGAACGTGACGGCGCCGAACTCGTGGGCCACGTCGCACATCTCCTCCAGCGGACACACGGCGCCTGATGGCACAAACGAGAGTCTCCGTGAGCACAAACTCACCTCAGCTCAGATCAGCTCAGTGCACAACAGAGAGCCTGTGACCGACCGTCCATCGAGTGCACCGTCTCAAAGGCCACGATCTTGGGAGCGGAGGGATCCGACTTCTCCAGCAGCTCACGCAAGTGCTTGGCGTCGTTGTGACGGAAGATAGACTTCTTGGCGCCGCTGTTCCTGATGCCCTGAATCATTGAGGCGTGATTGCCCGCGTCTGAATAGATCTCGCAACCTGAGGAGAAACCACAGAAGCGCTGCTCTCAGAAACCTGACCGTCGGAACAGGGGAAATATAAGCATGATAGGAATAGAAATGGAACTTTTGCTCAGCCAATCAGAATCAAGCACCGGAACTCTCCGCTTTATAAAGCCTGTTTCCAGATTTACACGATTATTTTCTTCATGAGAATCACATAAATATAAATACATCTCCTTGTGTTTGTACTAAAGAACTCGCGAAAGATAACAAATACGTCCATCGTGTGCATGTTTAAATTATTGTTTTTGTATTACAGTAATGAGATTTTGCGAGAGCATGCTTCATGCAAAACACGAAAGGGGAATAATCACCGGGCAGCATCTTAGCCAGCGTGAAGAGCGTGGAGTCATTGGCCACGAAACACGAGGTGAAGAGCAAGGCCGCGTCCTTCCTGTGAAGATCGGCCAGCTCGTGCTCCAGGTCCACGTGAAGCTTACTCGTCCCCGATATATTTCGAGTGCCTCCCGCTCCTGAACCGTGTTTCCCTAACGTGTCCCTGTCAAGAGACATCGCAGAGAGTGTGAATTTCTGCCCAAAATCAGAAGATGATTTTAGGACACTTTAGGACAATTTTGCAGCCCAAAAACATCAATGCAAAAAATACGTATAGGTCATGTTTCGTGTAAGGAATGAAGCGAGCCTCACGTTATGGTCTGCAGCACCCGCGGGTGGCGGCTCATGCCCAGATAGTCGTTGCTGCACCACACAGAAACGCTTCTCTTGAAGGACAGGGACCTGGTGTAATCGTCCGCCATCGGGAACCCCGTCACTCTACGGTTCACCGTTTTAAACACGCGGTACGTGTGATCCTCCTTCTTCTCCTCGATCTTCTTCTCGAAGAACTCGTCATAGCGAAAGTTGGACACGGCTGAAAGAGAACAGCAAGTGTGACACTGCGCTTCAAAATAGGAAGTGGTTTGCTGTAACGGAACGCACATACTTTTGGGCATGTTCTCCTGCAGCAAATGAGAGACCCGAGCGGGACGCTGCTTCATCAGCTTCTTCATCAGGTTTCCTCCGATCTTGGTGTCCTCCACCAAAGGATACAGCTCAGATGGAGAGACGTCTGGAAAACAGGCCGCACTGGTTGGATTAGGGAGATTGACTCGATTTTTAACAACTTCCTAACAAAAGTTGAAATGTTGCATTCGTCAACCTATTTAACGAGAATTACTGAAGGACCTCAAATACATGTATTACAGTATTTATTAATCTTTGTTAATGCTAATGAAAATACAGTCGTTCATTGTTAGTTCATGTTCATTCACAGTGCATTAACTAATGTTAACAAGCACAACTTTTGATTTTAATAACGCATTAGTAAATGCTGAAATTAACATTAACTAAGATTAATAAATGCTGTAGAAGCATTGTTCATGCTTAGATCGTGTTAACTAAAGTAGTTAAGTAATGTTAACTAATGAACCTTATTGTAAAGTGTTATAATAATAGTTACATTTATTTTTCTTAAGTACTCAATTTCTTAATATTATAGTGTATGTTTATCAGAAGAGAGCTGCTGGGTCGACTGACGGACTGGAGGCTCAGACAGGCCTCTGACCAAACAGTTTTGTAAAGGCATTACTAACACACAGTAAACCACAGCAGCACCAAACGCATGAAAACACTTCCTCACAAACCTCTGCACACGGTGCGAACTTCACAAATGTCCTCCTGAAGCGCAATGCTGGCCTGCCGCACCACGCTGCTGTTCCTCTGCCCCATCTCAGCCACCAGGAACGGGCATTTGGAGACAGCCGCTTGACCCGCAGGCACTTTGGGCACCTCTTTCGCTTCTAATTCAAAGAGCAGAGGGGACACATCCTTCAGTGAGGCGTGCAAACGCACTGAACTCAAGCAGGAACGGCAGCGGCTGCAGACACTCACCCTCGCCGGCTGGCGTCATGCTCTCGACCTTCTGGAAGCTGGAGGGTGTGGAGCAGAGTGAGCGCACCAGTGGCCTCGACGCGAGGTCCATCATGACGGGACACTTCACTGTGCTCGCCACCAAGGACTTTCTAGCCTGCTGCAGGAAGGTTTGGGGGACATGGGACAGGAACGGGCAGCGGAAGATGGCATCCATGGTTGATTGTCCAGAAAGTCTGGAAAGAAACACAGCATGGGGTCATTCAAACGGTCACGAGCTTGACCGCTGACCTGCTGGGGTTTGCTTCTGTGGTGTGCTCGGTGTTGGCCCTTGAGGGTCTGGAGAGATTCTGGATGAAGGAATGTCAGATGTTCTCTAAACTCTTCAGGCATTATAGCTGAAGACCCAGAGCTGTTCTCTTGGCAAGAGGAGGTTGCAAAAAGTATTGGATAAAAGGGTACGATTAATTGTGACCAATGTGTATTAGAGAAAAACATTTATTTCAAAATGAGATTTCTCTCCCATTTTAAATTCTTATTCTCCAATGAAATGTTAGATTTTAGTAACATTTTTTAATATAATGTCAATAATTTTCACAGCCTTCTTTGATCATATTTACCAAGTGTATGAATAATTTTGAGCACAACTGTGCACCTTTACCTTTGCTACACTGTGTAAGTATGATTACTGAACGCCACTGCTCTGTCACTCCAGCAGTTGTCAGATGCATCATGTCAGAGGATCTAGAGTGTTACAGGTAAAAAGCGCATGAAGCTGGCGTGAGACGCGTCCCTCGCTCAAACTCACCTCACTAGTGTCCGGGATCAGCGCTTTTCTGTCGCAGCGTCGGTCAGTAGTTCTGTGCGGTCTGCTCGGGCGACGCGTCGCTCTGAGGGCAAGCGGACGCGTCGGGATTATATCGCAGCCCGTCAGCGCAGCGCCGCCCATTTCCTTCAGCTGGTCACAGCCTAAAATTGTGGTGGGCGACACATACAGGGCCAGTATCGCCGAAACTGATACACCGACACTTTTCATTTTAAATGCATGCATTTCATATTTTGTGTCCAGTCTCCTTTTTTTGGATACTTTTGGTGCTATTCTTTTGTAACTATATCTGTAACTATCAATAGCACTACTGTCTTTGTTAAACAGAACTTAATGCTTGATATAGACCTGCTGCACAGTAATGCCCTCCAGAACACAATGTGCTTCAGGCTTGCAATTCTTCTCTTTTCTAGCCCTCAGTAGATTATAGAGATGGTAAAATGTCCAAAACACAACCCTGCAGGGCATGCTGGGGGTAAGAGGCACACTGTCTATTACACGCTAATGACATCAGAGCAAATCTGATTTCTAGAAAAATCTGTGAGAGAGGGGGAGAGTGAGCATACCGGCTCACAAGTATCGTCTTCACACGCATGGAAAGACCTCTCACACACACACACACACACTCTCGCTCTCACACACACACACACACACACTCTCGCTCTCTCACACACACGTGATCAAGCAGCATTCACATGCATGACGTTAATGTTTATATCACATAATTCTCCAAATTTAGCACTTTGGATAGGATCGTTTACATATAATAACGATATAAACAATCTATATAGTATAGGCTATATATCATGAAGTACATATAAGAAGCAATAAGAGTGACTGAGACCGTCAGTCCTTAAATGTATGCCTTTTTTATCACATGCCATTCGGGTTTGGAATGACATAAAGGTGATTAAAGAATGATTTTCATTCTTGAATATAAAAGAAATCTGTTTAAAGGGATAGTTCACCTCCAGTTGCTGGTCCCCATTGACTTGGTGTGTTTTTTCCCCCATGGAAAGAAACTGAAAAATAGTTTTTTTTTACTATGGAAGTCAATGGGGACCAGCAACTGGAGGTGAACTATCCCTTTAAGACTGAAATGTGCTGAAAAGTGCGACACCCAGCGGTCACTTAATCATTATGAAAGATGTTTAAAAGTTGTTTGATTGCGCCACCTAGTGCTGAAGGAGGAGGTCCTAGAGACAGATTTTATGTTTTTTTAATGTGACATCTTAAAATCACCTCATATTTAAGCAAAGTCTGGAAAAAGTGATACCTTCTGGTGCTCTTTGGATAAGGAGTGAGTGAACAGCAGCAATGCTGCATTGATGCATTTCTCATGTTATTACCTCCTTATCACTAATGTTTTAGCATTTGTAAGTTGCTTTGGACAAAATAATCTACTAAATGAATAAACAGAAGTATTGTAGTAAGAATACATATATTACAACTATTTCTGTAAAAACACAAATTTTTACCTTGTTGACATTATTGTTTAAGATGGTTACTTTAAAGATGTGGTTATAATGTCATGCTAATGATGCCCTTGTGAAAAAAAAGTGCGTAATTGTATTAAATGTGCACTAGTTGCATACTTCAAATCTTAGAAATAAAAAAAAACAGTACTTGCAGATAATATAAAATTAATTAAATGAAATGACACTGAAGTGACTTAAAGAGAGACAGTTTCATGATGTTTCTTAAAACATTTGGGTACACAAAAAGTGTGCTTTGTAATAATGTCAAGAATTAAAAGTTTTTACAAAAGTACATTTTAAATTAACGATTTGATAATTTTCTGTCATGCTTTAAAGAAGTACACTTCTTTTGATTAACATTAGGGTTGCAAAAAGGTGGAAAATTTCCGACACTTTCCAGAAATCTTGGAAACTTTCCGGGATTTTTGGAAACTGTTGGGAATTTTCAGAAACTTTTGGAAATTTTCAAATGTGTAATTACAAATATATTTAA
>NW_015506783.1:169701-170339 GCF_001515645.1 Sinocyclocheilus grahami
ACACATGCACACACACACACACACACACACACACACACACACAGAAGCATAGTCTAATAGTCTTGACTTCCTGTGACACATTAACAGTGAATGAAACTGAAGAAAACTTGAAGTGCTTCAAAAACAATAAAGAATGTCATTACAAAACTTTATGTGGACAAGGTAGAAGTTTTAAAGTGCATTTATATTATAGGTCTATGCCGTTATAATTTTTAGTCCTTTTTCATATAAATATATGTTATAGTATTTTATTACAATTAAATGGCAACTGTATATTGTGAGTTCACGGGGAACAGGAGTAGGAGATGGCTGTGAATACAGTAACAGTACTATGCTGTAGAATCATAATCTCCTGTATATTTACTGATGAGCTGTAACAGTGTGATGTCCATGGAACTATGCTGGCACTAGGGTTTCAATTGTGCACAGCAGCATCAATACATAATGTGGTTTCAGTAACATGTCAAATCAACAAAATATGACAACAATATTATGGTAAAATGATTCCTACTGTTTCCATAACCCTGCACTGTCTCAACTGGATTCACTGTTGAGCCTAACAGCTTACGTCCCTGCTGAAACAAACATTGATGACAAAATTTGCAATGGTTTTACTGGTTATAATGGGACTTGTATTG
>NW_015506783.1:174311-176424 GCF_001515645.1 Sinocyclocheilus grahami
CTCTGTTTCTGTGGTGGATGTATAAATTCAATTTTTTTTCTGGTTTAATGTATTTAATATTTACACTAATTTCTTGTCTATCATAAGTCATTTTACGAATCATTCACTCATTCACATGTACAGTTCTTGAAAGACTAAATAATCAGATTTTTGATTTGGACATTTTAGTGTTCACTCAAAAATGTAAAACCAATCAACGTGTTTCACTGGTGTTCAGTAACTGGAAATGAAAATGTCATGTATCACTCTCATGTATCACTGCTTTGGAATATTAACCCTCTACAGCATAGTGTTGCCCTCAGGCAACGGAACGATTTTCTCATGCCCCATGTTCAGTACATGTTTTTTAAAATGATTGCAACCAATTAAAATGTTTGAAAAGTATCAAAGGACAGTCCAGGTAAGGTGTAGTAAGGTGTGGGAGTCACTATTAAGCACCATTTGAAGACAGGACTTCCTTTTCTGACACATGGTCACAGGAGCACACGGTGTGAGAAGAAAGCAAGTTTATATGCTTTAGTAATCTTATTTAAAATGACATTAACTGTACATAAAAATATGTGTGTGTGTGTGTATGAATGTGTGGGGAAGACTTTTGTCAGGTTTTATGATTTTTTTGGTGGTCAAAAAATTGTTTTATCAATAAAATGTTCCCAAATGAACCAAAAAATGATGTGGAATAATTTTTTATCATGTACCATCAAAATGTATGCAGTAGAGGGTTAATAAAAATAATTTTCTTTGACTCAAAGAACAAATGAATTCAGTGTGACAGATGAAGCAGGACTGTAACCGCCATAAACATTGTGAGTAAATATGTGTTTGCTTAGTTTGGCAAAGTAGTTATCATTACTAACCATAACTTATAAATGCTCCATATAAATATCCTAGAAATGAAAAAAAAAAACTTGACCCATGACATTTATCTAGCAAACATTGGTTAGTTTGGTAGAAAGAAAGAAAGAAAGAAAGAAAGAAAGAAAGAAAGAAAGAAAGAAAGAAAGAAAGAAAGAAAGAAAGAAAAAAGGCTTAGCCAATACTGTTGGCAAAATGTCAAGAACAAGAACAGCCAGAAATGTCTCTGAACAAGCAGCTGATTATTTATTTATACACAGAAAATACAATATACAACACATATGATTTACAGTGGATGAATAATCACAACATGCCCTCACATGACTATTTCCTCCCACTCATTCAAAACTTATGAAATAATTACTACATTTAAATATTATTGTTTTGGTGTGTTATAATTACTATTACAGGGTTTGTTGAAATGCACAGAAGAGCGACCGATTGTCTTGGATTGGTTTTGTAGGTGAGACAAGAATGGGAGAACGAGATGCTTATAGATGATTCAGATCTAATAATGACAAGACTCTAAAGACCTCACTCAGTTTTTATGATGGTGGTAGTGTTATTTTTTGCCAAATCTTTGTGGCACAGCCATGCTCCAGATCTGTCCGGGAACCGTCTCCCAGTCCCGAGACTGTATCCTTTCCTCTGTGGACAAGCCACTCCGAGTCCCCCGACCAAACCTGGAGAGCAGAAGAATCATGCCAAAGTGAATCCTGGGGATATTTTTGTCATCTTTATGGCAGATAATATCTTACAGACCACCCACAATCTTCCACCCTCATTGAAATGTTAAAACTGGTGTAAATATTAGAGTACAGCTGAATAGGGGATCCACTTGCACTGTCTTTGACACAGTAAACCACCAGATCTTCTTTTCTACTGAACATGACACTGGGCATTATGGCGGCTGGACTCTGCCACCCCGCCGGCAGGTCTTTCAGGGTAGTGTGTTGGAGGTGAGCAGTGTCTATGCCACATCAACTAACCACTGGTGTACCTCGGGGTTCAGTCTTGGGTCCCTTCCTCTTCTAACATTACTAAGACCATTCCTGCATGTTTCCCACCACTGCTACATCAATGACGTGCAGCTCTACCTGTCATGATCCCTACATGAATCTCAGCTGGACTATAGCAATGCTCTGCTTGTGATCCTTCCTCTGTGTGCATTCACAACTCACACTCACTCACTTGTGCTTGCAAGCAGAACAGCAGCCGGATCTACACTCACTTTTACAAGTGTATGTTCCTGCAGATG
>NW_015506783.1:177730-178286 GCF_001515645.1 Sinocyclocheilus grahami
GTCCTCGCGTGACTCCAGCAGGAGTTTGCTCTGCTCCAGCACGTCATCTTTGGGGATGGACTGGCCCATATCGGTCATGACCAGCAGCACACCCAGCAGCATGAACCACATCACTACAGTACTACTACAGCCGCTGGACCAGCTCAGTCTCTGCTCATGCGTACCTGTACTGGGTTTATGGCGTGTGAAGCAGATCTGGAGACTGTCCTTATATAGAGAGAGTGTTTGACCCCAGAGACAGATGAGATGCTGGGATTGGTGATGGTCTGTACGATGGATCCCACAGGAGATCAACACGCTCATTTAATCTCATTACCAGATCAGCAAATACACTCCCAACTAGGGTTGCCAACTTCAGCAAAGGAAAATAAGGAACAGAATAAGGGATGCTCAAAATAGTTGTACTGTACCAAATAGTTTATGGCATGTCCATATCTGTAGTTAAGTATGTGTATAAGAGGTTCTCAGAAAAATCACATTAGTTCTGCTTAACCTATTTATGCACAAAAATACTAGGTTACACTTTACTTGAAGGGGTGTGCATAAGACTGACATG
>NW_015506783.1:184072-185184 GCF_001515645.1 Sinocyclocheilus grahami
AATTAAACGGATAAGACACGATCCAGCAACTGGCATCTCAACAATATATTTTCAAAATATCATCACTTACCTTTATCATGCTCGTTTTCCACCTCTTCATTTTCAGCACGTGACTAACTCCAGCAAACTTTATCAAAGTTTTTAATCAGGTTTTAAAATCGGTTGCGAGCTGAAGATCGTCTAGTGTGTCCCAGGCACAGACAGCTCACTCGCTTGTTTGCACTCGGTCCACAAACGCTGCAACAGTGTAGCACTAGAACATTTCACATCATTTGGGCTTTTATTAATTTGTCAGCTATCCATGTACAGTGTGCACAGACCCGTCAGGTTCTTCAGCTACAAACACATAAAACATAAATACATCTCAGCCGTTCTTTTGCCCAGTTTAATTATGCCTTGTGTTTGACAGCATGGAATGGGTTTAAAACATACAGAAACACATATCTGCCTCATACACCAAAATAACTTACATCTGTTATTACCAGACAAATGCAGAAACAGTACATCAAGGTCATCTCAAAAGCTGAATGAAATGATCGGACATCGAGGGCAACTTTTAACCATCAGTGACAGTCGCATCTAATGAAGACACATCAGAATTTAGAATATGACAAAACAATGAAACATTAAAGGCACTTTTGTTGCTTCCTTTTTTTTTTTTAAGAATTGTATTGCTTTTATTTTGTTCATAAACTCTTGCTAGTAGTCAAATGAAGGAAGCAAATCTGTTGACCAAACAGACGTTTAAAGTAGTGATGCACCTGAACGAAGCGAGCAGCCGATGATAACAGAATCTTAGAAATGGGGAGAAAAAACAAAACAAAATGGTTTAAAGGAATAGTTCAGCCGAAGAAGAAAACTCTGTCATCATTTACTCACCCAAGCTGTTCCAAACATTTCTTTCTTTGGTTGAACACAAAAGATTTATAAATTGATATAGTCCCCATTGACTTCCACTGTACTTTCTTCCACACTATGGAAGTCAATGGCTACCGTCAACCGTTTGGTTATCCATGTTCTTCAAAAATATTCACCTTAGTGTTCAACAGAAGAAACTCGTACAGGTGTGTAAACGACACCATTTTCATTTTTGGGTGAACTATCCCTTAAAA
>NW_015506784.1:0-2216 GCF_001515645.1 Sinocyclocheilus grahami
CATTTAAGATAAATAGTGGCTATGCGTTAATATTTCATTTAATTTTAGTTAAATTGTGACCTTGATTTAACCAAATTAAAACAAAGGAACAAATTAGTACAACATGGCCACAATTTAACTAAAATAAGAAAACATTTTTTTTTTGGCCATGATGTATTTTTGTCATACGAGTGCTCCACAAGTTTTTATTCAATTTACAGCATTCCTGTAGCTCAAACATTAGACCAGTGTCACTAAAAATGCTAAGATCATGAGCTTGATTCCTAAAGAATACAAGAACTGATTAAAATGTATACCTTCCTTTGGATAAAAGCATTTGTTAAATGTAAATTTAATTAATAATTGTTTTATGCAAACACATCTATTACCATGACAATTACCTTGAAAGTAAATAAAAATAGAGTTGTTAGTCATTGAATATTCATTAATGTTTGTTTATCCTCCAATTAATGTTTACTAAATTAATGTGACTTTTTAAATGAAATTATTAAACAAACAAGAAATCCCATCTGTAATTAGCTAAGAAGATAAAAAGGTTAATGATGAATTTTACATAAAAGAAGACAAGGAGTAAAACACAAAAGGAAACTGAAGATATGAACTCACATAACTATGGATTTTACCTCAAAACATGCAAGAATGCAATGACATCTTTCATCCATTTGAGGAAAAGAATAATATTACAAAATGATTTAGCCTGTTTATAATTCACAGTAGGCCTTATGCTTAGTTATAAAATCTTTAGTAGGCATAAAAAACATCTGCACATAAACTTCCCCATAGACAGACAGATGACAGTAATTCAATAAGGGACAGTGAGGGCTTTTAAAGATTTTACTGAGGAAGGATTCTTCTTCTTGGAGAACACAGAGAGAATGGGGGAGAGAGTGAGGGAAAAACAGACAGGGACAGAAAGGAAGAGGGAGCAAAATCTGGACAAATAGGGAGACTAGAAGGCAAGCGGGTTGGAATCGATAAAACGAAACAAAAAAAGACGAACCTAGGGAGTCCGGGGAGGACAACCTGTGTAACACACCTACTCAAATGGGCTAAATGATGTGAAGGAGTGTTGTATTAAAGAGAAGGACAGAGAAAGAGAGTGTGAACAGATTAAAATAATAGTTGTGTTAGCGTGTACGCTGATGCTTATTTTCTGTAGCCGTGTGTTTATTATCTATTCATTATGCCTTGCTGTGTTTGCACTGCTGAACTAAATGGCTTGACCGTGCCCTGCTGTCTATTGTATTGCTGAGGTCACAGTAACCCCCGACCACACACACACACACACACACACACACACACACACACACACACACCATGCAGGTGCAGTGAAAGGGGCTAACAAACAGACTGATCTCTCATCTCTTCTATCTGTAGCCCATTCCAGCGGTGAGTGTGTGCCTTCATGTGTTAAATTGGCAGTACGCTGTCCTCCCTTTCCTCCCAGTGATCCTGATAAGGCGTATTAACTCACATACAGGGGCAGACACACCGTTTTATCCTCACATACACACTCACAATACCACTGAGATGTCATAAACAGTATGCAACAAACAAACCTATAGATTAATCTACTCCAACCTGCACCCAACTTCATTTACGTTTTAGATTTTTTTAAAGCAATTTTTGTGTCATTTATCTTCAGTGTTATTTCTAATAACATTGGAGAGAAGACTGGAAAAGATGAGGAGAAACTATCAGATTTGAACATTAAATCAGCACCACAAAATCAGTGTGTGTGTGTGTGTGTGCGCGCGCGTTTTTGTGACAAATTATTGTATAATGACAAGGGTATGACAGGTATTGCAAGGAGAAGGTGACTTTTCAGGACATTAACCCATGTCCCCACTTTTCAAAACGCATATAAATCGCACAGAATGGAGTGTATTGAAAATCTGAAATAGCACAAAGTTTCCTGTGAGGGGTAGGTTCAGGGGTAGGGTTGGTGTAGGGCAATAGCACATACAGTTTGTACAGTATAAAAACCATTACGCCTATGGGATGTCCCCACTTTTCACAAAAACAAACCTGCGTGTGTGTGTGTGAAAACCTATAGGCCAAGGATCCAAGGTTTTGTTTTTGATTGCATATGCATTGCATTCATTGCCCCACCCTAATCATCTTCTTATTTTTATAATAATTATTATTATTATTTTACATTTTTGGGCATTGTGTAATTTTTAGAGGGAAGATACACCGTAAACATATATATATAT
>NW_015506784.1:7698-8256 GCF_001515645.1 Sinocyclocheilus grahami
ATCACTTAAATGCTTTTGTTCATTGTTTCAATATTTGCAATATGACAATGTTTCAATATATACTATATTTTAAAAATATACCACAACATATATACACTGTAGAATATATTATAATATTTTTTCAGTGGGTCTGTTAATATTTTAAAAGCTACGACTGAAGTTAAATCCACCATCTGTAATTGAAGTAAATGGGCCATCATAACTCTCCAAACATAACAATACTCCACAACACATAAATCACAACAAACTAACAAGACAAGCAAAGATATGCTGTGCGATTGTGCATTTTATATGCATGCGTGTCCCTGCAGATTTGAACTCTACGCCACAACAGATTTTATCTCTGACATTTGACAAGGTAAAGGACACCCGAGATTAGTCTCTGGTGACCACGGGAATCAGTACCTGACAGAAAATACCATGCACATCTCATTTCTTAGCGGGTCATCAGCCTACCCCGTCGACGAGCCCAAGAATTCGAAACGACTGGAGATGCCACTCTCATGTCAAAGAAACGGTTTGTGTTTTGCTCTGTCACAACGTGTCTGTAACATCCAT
>NW_015506784.1:8280-13639 GCF_001515645.1 Sinocyclocheilus grahami
GTGTGTGTGTGTGTGAGAGAGAGAGAGAGACAGTGGTGTTGTGGTGTGCCCTAGGGCCTGGCTAACTGCAAGAGGGGAAGCAGTGAAATTGCTGCACGGGAGATCAACAGTATCTGGTGTGAAACATGAATGTGTCTTCCAGGCTAAACTAAGATTTTCATGTTTCCTGTGGCCTGGGCGAGTAACAGAAACAGATCACATACACTCTTCTCCCCTTCAGCTATTCTCAATCAAGAGTAAAGGTAATCGTAAAAACTGAGGAAACTGCCTCTGCTCTGGGGAGAATGTAACACAGTTGGTACAACATTCAGCAGAATGACAGAAAATGGAAAAGACTTTAAACATCTGTTATTGGAGATCCAGCTACTCCGGGGCGAATTCACTAAATAGTTGTGTCACTTTTGTGTATGGTATTTTGGCACAAGTATTTTAATCCATAAACACCCACAATCCAGTTTAACCAGATACTAAATGCATGATGATAGAGACACAATGAGTAGACTATGTAAGTCTTTATCAGTCTTTTCAGCAAAAACATGCTTTCTTTCTGTGCAAATTAGGCTTATTAAAGATTGTGCCTACAGTCAGTGCAACCAAATTTCCTTTAAAATTTATGAATTTATACATTTATTTTAAATGTTTGTGTGCATTAGAAGAGAATCCCCAAATAATTATAAAATGATGCACCAATGATACAATTCTGGCTGATACAATCTGCTAATTAATTTCATGTTATGGACAGTAACTAATAAGTTGTTGATTCAATATTATTTAGTCTAAATAAATGTAAAAAAAAAATACTAATACAAAATTATAATGTACGGTATTAATATAAATTTTTAGATTTGCTAAATATTACATTTGATAACTATTAATGTTAATAAAAATTAGTGTTTTGTCATCTCACCCTCATGTGATTTCAAAACAATTTTTGCTCCCACTTTATATTAGGTGGCCTTAACTTCTATGTTCATATTTAAATGAATCATTTGATTCAGTGCACTTATTGTGTACATACATGTTTTTACATTGTACTTATATTTTTTAAAATACCTGTATGTAATTACATCTGTAATTAATTATTGTAATAACATTTATAATTACACCATAGCCTCAAACCTACCCATACCACCAAACCTGTCCCTAACCTTACCCGTATCCCACCTCAATAGGAGCAAAAGCGTTTTGCAATACAATATGTACACAATAAGTTCATTGTATTTATTTTTTTATTTAAGTATATAGTAGTTAAGGCCACTTAACTACTAAAGTGGGACTGTTTTTTCTTCTTCTTCTTCTCTCTCTCTCTCTCTCTCTCTCAGCTGAACTCATTGGTCACTAAAATGGTTTGGTTAACTACTTGGTGAGTAAATGATGACATAAGTAAAAATTTTGGGTGAATTATGCCTTTAGTATAGTTAGATGATAAGGCATGTGCAATTTTTATTTAAGTATATAGTAGTTAAGGCCACTTAACTACTAAAGTGGGACTGTTTTTTCTTCTTCTTCTCTCTCTCTCTCTCTCAGCTGAACTCATTGGTCACTAAAATGGTTTGGTTAACTACTTGGTGAGTAAATGATGACATAAGTAAAATTTTTGGGTGAATTATGCCTTTAGTATAGTTAGATGATAAGGCATGTGCATATGCAATTAAATATCCAATATTAATTTACACAAATAAATTAAAATCTCTCTAATATCAGCTGATAACCTATTTGTTTATATGGTGCATCCCTACTGATTTGCATTAGTTCTTTAGTAAACAGGGGTTTAAAATGACTCAAATTGACGGCACTATCAATGAACATATTTTTTTTCAAGGGAATTCCCCCCCAGTTTTAAGGCAGCAAACACATTATGTCTGTTTTATTTATAGAATTTTTTTTCCAGACTATGTGCAAACATTCCTAACGTCTGTTTTTATTTCACAGTGGCTCAGGGGAAGTGTAATATTGACGGGGCAGGTGAGTAAACATACTAATCTTTCGATGATCAATACAGAATTCCAGTGTTTCTCTCTCTAAGTTCTTCCTCTCTCTAACCCTCTTCATATGTTTTCTTTCTTGTCTTTCTTTCTGTGGAGACCTACTGCAGTAATAGTGGCCTTGGGGACAGGATGAGGTGCCAGAGGCTCGTCCCTTCCTGACATCCAGAACAGATGCCTTATACTAACAAACACAAGCTCCAGCCTCAGTCTCCTCAGAAAAACACCCTCACACTCTCTCTCACCTCACCAGCGATACTGACACTCCAGAAAGTCCCCTAAAGCCTGTGAATGTGCAGCTGGCACAGCGGGGAGGCCTCATCCCAAAGCTAATCTGGACAGGTGACGTGCAAAACAGCACAGCACCTCTGGACATGTTTCTACTTTATGTTGCTCTTTTCTAAATCCCACACTGAATGGCTCTTCTTTAAGTCTCTTGGCAGATATTCAGGGTTTCTGCACATGGATGTCACTCAAAAATGTAATGGCTATTTTCCTTGTTCCTTTCTTTCAATTGCAAGTCTGAATTTATGTGGGAACTACAAAGGGGCTACTTGAGTATGTTCGAATATGCTAATCATTAAATTTAGCTGAAAGGCGAATGCACACAGTAGAGGACTTTGATGTCTATATTTACAACACGCAGTTGTTCTTGTCTTTTGTTGTAGTTAACAACTGTTTGACTCTACGTTGTCTTAAAACATCGCTGGGAGTGTTTACACTTGGGTGCTTCACTGCTGGGATGCATTCAAGATGGATAGGACCTCAGGAGATGGTTCAAGACCAGAGTTCAATATTCACTACCATTCAAAAGTTTGGGGTCACTAAGATTTGAACAAAATTAAGTCAGCAAGGATGCATTTATTTGATCAAAAATGACAGTAAAGACAATTATGTTACAAGAGATTTATATTTCAGATCCTATTTCAAAGAATCCTGGAAAAAAAGTATCACAGTTTCCACAAAAAAAAAAAACATAAATAAATACAATTAAATTAAATAAAAAAAGAAATAAAAAAAGAATGAATAAATAAATAAATGAATACAAATAAAAAATAAGCGATAATAAGAAATGTTTCTTGAGCACCAAATCAGCATATAACAATTTCTGAAGTATCATGTGACACTGAAGACTGGAATAATGACTGCTGAAAATTCAGCTTTGCCATCACAGGAACAAATTATATTGTAAAATATATTAAAAAGAAAACAGTTATATTAAATATGCAATAATCATAACATTATTGTATCACAACATTAGCTGTAATAATATTTCATGTAACAATATTGAAGTTTTTACTGTATTTTTAATCAATGCAGATTTGGTGAGAAAAACAGACATCTTTCAAAAAAATCTTACTTACCCCTATACACCACATTTTGGACCCCAAAAATACCAAATTAGTTACAGAGATTTTTTTTTTAAATGTATTTTTATAGATTTATTGGAATCGGCTAATATTGGAATTTTATTATTTTTTTAATTAAGGTTAAAGTACTATTTTCGTCATCTAAAAATATAAACTTTAAAACCACTAATAAATGAATTAAAAACACTTTTAAATGCAAATCTCAAGCTGAATATACATTTTTCATGCTGATCCCTAAATTCACTTGTAGCATTTAAAATGACTGATATTATTTTTTACGGCTTTATTTTCCAGACAAAGTAGACTATTAATATCAGCTGCTTATTATCATGACAAAAATATGCTTATTAGCTCATTGGTATCAGACAGACAGACAATATAGTTGCATCCCTATTGGCGACAGATACAAGATGTAACCCAACCAATTGTAAATGCCTCTGACTGTTCTCTCAAATAAAACCAGCTCCCAGACTGAAGTTCAGGAGCTCAAAGACAACAGGAAAATAAGGCACATAACATTTTAGAAACATCTAAGACACGGCTGATGTTGATAAGTATAACATATCTGTGAAATTTCCAGAGCAATTAACGAAAGCTAAAAAAAATATTTTCCACGGGGAGTCTGTCATAATAACCTCCATGGCTACGTAGAGACATCTGCCCCCATGTTCTGCTTTAATAACGAAATGAGAACTCCCTCCCTATTTTTATATGTCTTCACCTTGTTTGGAGTCTTTTTTTTTAATAAGTTATCAATTGTGACCCAGCTGCTTGCTTGAGCCCGTGAGCTCTTGCACAAACATGCGCCTCGACGTGTCTGAGCTTTTCAAGACAAAGGCAGAGCTAGAGGGAGCAGCAGAGGTCGGGCCTGAGTGCTTGTCTTGTTCTCCTTCTGTTTTAAGCTGATTCACAAGCATTCTAATCAGCTTAAGACCTCAGACTTCTCGCGAAACCTTTGAGAACCTGGCAGGCTCCTTAGATTCCCAGCATCTCCTTTGAGACGAAAACGCTCTCAGTTCTGCCTGGTTTGATTGAGACGTAACCTACAAAAGCGTGTGCACGAGCGCTGGAGAGTATCTGCCGTCTGCACACAGGTCGTCAGGTGTCATGTCAAGTTACACGGCTGGTCCAAATGTCTCTTTGCAGCACTTTGAAGAGCACCGTGCGTTGGTGGCGGTTTAATTGATGGCTAAGAGGAGTCACAAAGGGGTGAGAGTCAAAGAGGGTGAATTATATTATGACTCAGTGCACTGCACACATATTTCCACAGAGCCGACAGTAGCACAGTGCTTGAATGTGACCTTGAGCACGAAAAATCCAATTCTTGATTCTCTGTGAATGAAGAACTGTGACCATAGTAGAGCTTTTAACTCACAAGAGTTTATTATCCAGTCATATCTGCATTGAATTGAATCCTATAGCCGTCAAACGTTGTGCTGTTGGCGCTTGGTTATTGCACATATAATGGTGTAATTCTATGTGCAAAAGACTTCTATGTTCAGTAAAACAGTTTTGCGCATCGTGTGTGTGTGTGTGCGCGCGCGAGCGAGAGAGAGAGAGAGAGAGAGAGAGAGAGGGGTGTGTGTGTGTGTGTGCGTGCGCGCGAGAGAAAGAGAGAGAGAGAGAGAGAGAGAGAGAGAGAGAGAGAGAGAGAGACATCACAGTGGAGTCAGCTGTCTTAACCGTGGCTTGTGTGCTGCAAACACATATTCATCACTGTGTCTGTCATGCGACTCCCCTTTCGGGCTCTGTCTGTACATTTATATTGAAAGATGAAGCTCGCGATTATGGTAAGGGACGTTACATTTCCGACGAGTGCTTGCAGTGTTCGGCCAATCACAATGCACTGGGTCAGCTGGCCAATCAGAGCAGACTGCGCTTGTCGGAAGGAGGGACTTTGTAGAAAACGAAGCGTTTGAGAGAGGAGGGGCATAGAGGACCTACAATACAGTATTTGAAAAATTATGTGTTTTTTGAACATTAAAGCATGTCAACATTTTCTGT
>NW_015506784.1:14382-76181 GCF_001515645.1 Sinocyclocheilus grahami
AGAGAGAGAGAGAGAGAGAGAGAGACATCACAGTGGAGTCAGCTGTCTTAACTGTGGCTTGTGTGCTGCAAACACATATTCATCACTGTGTCTGTCATGCGACTCCCCTTTCGGGCTCTGTCTGTACATTTATATTGAAAGATGAAGCTCGCGATTATGGTAAGGGACGTTACATTTCCGACGAGTGCTTGCAGTGTTCGGCCAATCACAATGCACTGGGTCAGCTGGCCAATCAGAGCAGACTGCGCTTGTCGGAAGGAGGGACTTTGTAGAAAACGAAGCGTTTGAGAGAGGAGGGGCATAGAGGACCTACAATACAGTATTTGAAAAATTATGTGTTTTTTGAACATTAAAGCATGTCAACATTTTCTGTTACACCAAATACACAAAATAATGATCTTTAAAAAAGCATCATATGACCCCTTTAAAACCAATAGAAATTACAAATTTACACCTACAACAGATGCAAAACATAGTTCACCCAGGTTTAAGTCACGGGTTGTGGCATTTTCAATAAATTATGCCAACATCCTGTCCACTTTCAATGTTGTCCTATTTGAAAAAAGGTTCAATATGGCAAAAATAAAACCTGACTGAACACGACAACAAAAATAATTTTTTCCCCCTCTAATTGCAGCCTATTGTATGGGTGTGAGTTTTTGACAGAAACATAATAAATAAAGAATAAACTGTCCAATTGTAAAAGCATTTGTTTCCAACTAGATGGCAGCTTTTATTGTAAAACTATTGGGTGTGTATTTAAATTGTTATACTGTCATGTATGTGCACAAAGAGCTAATGTACAATACATGCTGGTAGTTTTTCAAAAACAGCATCAAAAACTGAAATCGAAAGGACTGAAAAACACAGACATGCTCATTTTAGAAACTGCAATGTAAAAATGAAACACGGGAAATGTGTGTAAACCAAGAAATGTGACTGTAAAAAAGAACTGTAAATGATTGGATGTGGAATTTAGCATATACATGGTAAACCAGTGTGGTCACCATGTATTAAAATCATGCAGCTTGGCATGCAATAATCTGGCATTTGTCTATTTAAAACTTTCTTCTTGTTGTCTGGTAAAACTGGTATTTACAGAACAGTTGCTTTCTATTTTTTCCTCTACTACAGTTAGATCTACCTGCTTTACATTATACAAATGCATTCCTTTTTAACCTTGACTGGGAATACAAAGTGTTCTCATTTTCTTTCCACTATCAGTTATATCCGAGCAAGGGGCAACTTGTTATGTAGCAGATAAGATTACATGCAAGAGTTTACATTTACATCTTCAATTCTGATCCCACTATGGATTAAACTGGTAGCGGTGCTTTGAATAATGGTGTGGCTGATTTTTAACTGGTAATTTGTTGATTAATCAGCCATCACGTTAAAAAAAAAAACAGCTTGACCACTTATAGCTGGTTTGACCAGCTGGTAACCTACTTGGTGTCAACTAATAACTAGTTTGGACCTGCTAGAAACCAGCTACCATGTTCCAGAAAGACAGCTACTAGCTTAATCTGGATTTTCCAGCAGGTGAGGCCTCATTTATTAATTTACACCCTCTTGTCGTTGTTCATACACATATTGTCATGTCAGCAGGCTCAGTATTCAAGCCTCGGCCTGCTCAGCATTTACGCCAGCGTTCACTGACAGCACGCCTTTAAATTGCAGCGAGATCCTCCAGCCTCACACACACCAGCATACGACTATGGAATTCTAAGATGCACGTCTGAGACAGGAAACAGCACTATGCCATGACAACCACAGGCCCAGCGCTTGACATGATGTCAGCCACAGTGACAGGCGGGTTTCGAAGCTCTGCGGGCTACAGACAGGCCAGCCTCAGCCCCTGACAGGATCTGTCTTTAGGGGAAAAGCCGCCTCTGTCCAGACGGTCCGGCAGCCTGACCTCTGCGCCCTTGTGCATGTTGTTTTCCTTCAGAAGTTGGCACCCGGACAAACACGGGGCGCTGGCTGGTCGGTCAGGACTAGAGGCTGGAATTGACATGGCAGAAGGGGGTTGGAACACCTCGCTCTGACCCTTTAAGATAAGATATTTCTGAAGAGATGCAAAATAATATATTCTGTGGCATTCACATGAACACTTGTGGAATAAACTACTAAACAGGGAACTAGTGATTCCAAATATTGCTGTTGTCAGCCTAGTGCATCTTAGCAGGTCATGAATGTAAACGCAGTCGGTTACGTCTTAAGTAAATGTAAACAGACAAATGATGCATGTGTGTTAAATTATCAGATGCGTTCGTTCAGCATTAGTGTAAGTGCAGTTGTAGATACTTTTTCACTATGTTTTATTAATCATATGGTTTGTTGTTGTCTTTTTTTCTCTCAATGAACAGAGCCTGCTGCTTTGTCTCATCGGCTGCATTTACATTTCTGTAACCAATTCAGATTTTTTTCTGCTGGTATTTGGTACAGATCAGTACAGAAGCATGTTTCTGCATCAGAGTAAAAAATTAAGCAATTAAAAAAAAAATTCAGATAAATTAAACAATTAAAAATACAGCTATGTTGTGACAAAGTGATTCTAAAAAATAATCCGATTTTTTTTTCCTCCTTGGTGGAAACAGGCATCCACTTTTTTTAAATTATTCAATTTGGCCCATTTTCAAACACGGTTCTAAATCTGGTATATATCTGATATCTGCCCATCTGACTCAAAGGAGTAATATAAAAAAATCTTCCATAATTTACCCACCCTAACGTCGTTCCAAACCAATGCAGGTCTGGAATGTCATGAGGGTGAGCAAATGATAACAGCATCTTTTTTTTTGTGAATTATTTTTTTCTAAATCCTTGTGTTTGATTGTTTGCATTTTTTTTTACCATCACGTGAATGATTTATTTACTTATTTATTTATTTTTTTCTTTTTTTATTATTATTTTATGTAATTACAGGTGAGTAATTGATGATAGCATTTTTATTTTAGGTGCATTATATATTGTTAGTCTGAATACTAGTAGCCGATTGTTTGCAAATGTTTTTTTTTTAACATTGTGTGAAAAAGAGTGAATAAATAATGACAGCATTTCCATTTTTAGGTCTAAATAATAGTATCCTTTTTATATCATTGTGTATTATTGCAGGTAAGTAAATGATGAAATCATTTTAATTTTTAGGTGAGTTATATTTTGTAAGCCTGAATACTAGTCTGATTGTTTGCAAATTTGTTACTAGTGTTACATGTTACATGATCTGAAATAAAATAATTACTTGGTGAACTCATGGGAATTCCTACAGCACATGTCCAGGAATGTGTGGGTATTTCCAGGAGGCCAGTTTGTGTGACCGGCACACCGACTTAACCTGCTCCTGGTCCAGACCCCTCTACACTTAATTTCCCTGGCAAGGTAATCAATCCGCTGAGTTATACAACTATTCAAGCAAACGTTTTTCTGACCCTTTAAGATAAGATATTTCTGAAGAGATGTAAAATAATATATTCTGTGGCATTCACATGAACACTTGTGGAATAAACTACTAAACAGGGAACTAGTGATTCCAAATATTGCTGTTGTCAGCCTAGTGCATCTTAGCAGGCCATCAATGTAAACGCAGTCGGTTACGTCTTAAGTAAATGTAAACAGACAAATGATGCATGTGTGTTAAATTATCAGATGCGTTCGTTCAGCATTAGTGTAAGTGCAGTTGTAGATACTTTTTCACTATGTTTTATTAATCATATGGTTTGTTGTTGTCTTTTTTTCTCTGTATATACAATTTGAGAGTGGCTTTATATTGTGCATGGGTGTCTTTTACAGTCTGAATACATTTGACCTGTCACTGGCGCAGGTTAAAGAGAATGGACTGCAATTACACGCAAACCCACACGGTTTTTCAGGTTTATGATCCATGCTTTAGATTCTCATGGGGAGCATTAACACATAAATTATTATGCAAAGTTATTCAATAGATGCATAATTATGCGAAGTCATTTTAAATGACAGCCTAGTCTGTTGCTTCGCGTTCATTGTATTGCAAATGCGGATGATGATTTCGTTATCTGTCTCTTGCTTAGCAACACCTGTTTAGAGTAATTAAAACAAACTTTGACATGGGATTTTGACTTGGCAATCAAGACAATCTTAAAGCGCGCTCAAAACTCGATAATGATGGTGTAATGGCTGCCCAAAGATGAATTTCCAAACATGCATTTTCAAGCCTCGACAAAGCTTCCATAGCTCCTGCGTCTCAGAGCGAGAGAATGAGCTGTAGAACAATTCACACAGCTTTGCTCTAGTTTAATGATTAAGTCTTTCTTTTACCTGAGGCAGCAAGCTACACAAACTAAGCAGTCACAGACAATGAGTCACTGAGAAATTGTTGGATTATGTTGTTTTTAGAGCAAACCTGTTGTGATTCACCTTTTTGACCTTCTCTGGCCATTTTATGAAAAAACAGTGGTATGTTTTACTGGAATCCAATATATTAGTTAACAAGTCAGAAACTAGTTATAAACATGTTTTGATTTTGTCAGTAAAATTATTCATTAACAAAAGTTTTTTTGTCAACAACAACAAGGATGAGATGAAAATTGTGTATCATATGGAAGCCCATTTCCACCACAGGATAACAAAAAGTAAAAAAGCTAATCACAAATTTTTATTTTTACGACTTTTTTCTTGCAATTTGTTCCACCACATAACAGGGAAAAAAATGTTAATTGATACATAATAAAAAATAAAAAAACTTTTTATCTCACAATTTTGACTTTTTTTTATCGCAACTGATATCGTAATCCTGACTTTTTTTTCTCAGAATTGCAAGAAGAAAGTCTGAATTGTGAGATAAGATGTCACAATGACCTTTTATACATATTTATGATACAGACTTCCATTGTATCATAAACATCGTTATTAATTAAAAAAAATAACTGAAACATATTATTAATGAAAATACCATAGTTCAAAATAACACCATAAGATATTGACCATGCACTAACAATGTTTTTTGAAGAATATGATTTTTTTTTTTTTTAATCTAATAATAATGGATAATGTTTGGAATTGATCATAATTGCACAATCATGACAATCACAGGCAAACTGAAACACTTTACTAACAGGTTAATTCTAACCAAGTTAACTCAAATGTAAATATGCTCTTTCCATAACTCACTAAAACAAATTGTTTCTCTGTATTCTGGCACTGAAAAAGTTGTTAGAGGTTTAAATCAGATTTTTCAAACATGACTTAGTCTCATACCAGCACATGCCTTGTATTATCATCAGGCATCTGCCTTCATTACTTTTTAAATCCACTGCTTTCTAATAATTTCTTTGTCAGCTTGAACAGAGTGAGAAATGTGATCAGGGATTATATCAGTTCTGTATGAATCAGTTGATTTTGTGCTCGGATAGGGAAATGCTTGATGTGCCTTTAATGAACCGCAGTACTTAAAAGCTGCTCAAATATGCCATTTAATGTGGTATTCAAAGGCATACAGACACCCAAAAGAAGGGCCTTTTGGCACACAACCCCATGAACTTTCTTGGCTCTCTCATCTACTGCAAGCTGCAAATGTAGTCCAAGTGTGAAACAGCATCTTTGAGAGTACATTCAGCGACATCTCTTTATAGCTTTCTGGGGGTGAAGCACAGTAAGCGAGAACAGAAATAAAGAGAAGTTTGATAATCCCACAGGCTAAACGGTAATGTAAGTTAAAGCCGACCTAATAGCTCATACCCAGCTCTCAAAGGGTCAAAGTCAATAACCTATTACATGGATTAAAGGAGACCCTCCCTCTCACATACGGCTCTTCACCAGCCAACAAATAGCTTCTGATTTTTATTCATTGGTTTCTATCACAGGGAGATAGTTGGTAAAGAATGTGTCAGAATCAATCTACGGTCAGATACAGAGACTCCAACGCATGCCAGTCCCATGCTGTTCACTTTAACACCAAACCCTCCACACACAGAGAGAGACAGACAGAGCGAGAACTGAATGGAAAGAGCGAGAAAATTCCCATTCAGCTTACTATCTTATGTAACTAAGAACAGACCAACACAGACCAGCGGTGAACACAATCCCAGCAAGATCAGACAGTTTGTGAAACGATGAACCCACCCCCCCCGGATTTTAAAGAAATAGTTCACTCAAAAATAATAAATAAATAAAGTAAAAATAAATAAATAAAGTAAAAATAAAATAATAAAATAAATATATACATATACAATATATATATATATATATATATATATTTTTTTTTTAGGTTTTCATACCATATAAAAGCTGGGTTCAAGGCAAGGTTTTTTTTTTTTTTTTTAACAGTAATTTAATTAATGACTAAAGCCACAGATCTTTAATACCAAAATTTTAATCCAAAAATTAATTAAAAAGATATTTTGGAAATTCAAGTACCATGGGGTACAGATATACATATGTGCATGTACTTGTTTATGCTACACTGTGGGGACCAAATGTCCCCACAAGGATAGTAAAACCTGAACGTTTTTGACATTGTGGGGAGCGACCTGCGGTCCCCACAAGGGGAAACAAATTATTAAAAATAGTAAATTATGTGTATCTGAAAGTGCAACAATGCAAACAGGTTTTATGTAAGAGGTAGGTTTAGGGTTAGGGGATAAAAAATATTGTTTGGTCAGTATAAAAGTAATAGAAGTCTATGGAAAGTCCCCACAATTCACAGAAACAAACGTGTGTGTGTGTGTGTGCGCGCGCGCGCGTTTTTGTGACATATGAGGACACAAATTTTTATAATGACATGGGCATGACATGGGTATTACAAGGAGAATGTGACTTATGAGTACATTACCCCATGTCCCCATTTTTCAAAACGCTTATAAATCATACAGAGTGAGTTTTTTTTTTTTTTGAGAAAAAGTTGAAGTTTCCTGTAAGGGGCAGGTTTAGGTGTAGGGCAATAGCACATACAGTTTGTACTGTATAAAAGCCATTATGCCTATGGAATGTCCCCACAATTCACAAAAACAAAGGTGTGTGTGTGTGTGTGTGTGTGTGTGTGTGTGTGTGTGTGAATTTGGCAGATTCTTCTATTGAATTCGTAACATTGCATTCAAGGTACACAAGTTACTGTTTCCCTGGGAATCAAACCCATGGCCTTGGTGTTGCTAGCACCATGATTTAATGCATAAATGTTCACATTAAACAAGTCGCATCATTGCTTGTTGGTGGAAGTGTATGTAAAATAAAAGTAATACTGTTTACATCACTTCTTTCATAAACTTTTAAAAATTCTTACTGACCCCAAAGTTTTGAACAGTATCATAAAATAAACCAAATGTACTGTAATTTACAGAATGATGATCACACTCACATATTCACTGAGTGACAGCTTGTTCCCTGTAAATTACAGTAACTGACATAACACCAGACTTTTCAACAGGATATAAACCGCATTCACACAATGACACCATAATTTGAATGGAAACAAGACCCCTCAGACCCCCCTTGGGGACGATTCCTCCTGGAGTGTTTGTTGTGTTTAGTATCATGGAGATATTAATTCATCTGAATTCTCATGAAAGTAGGACAGTAATCCTCAAGATTACACACAGTAATTTTATACCTGAGTTTAAGCTTCCAGTAATTACAAAAGCCTCTCAGACACAAACACAATATTGGGCTCCTGTAAATGTTTTATTGCACAAACAATATACTTCATTTGTGCAAACAGTTCATTGTCCACTGGGCATGTAGTGGCCGATAATTGATTCATGTGGGTGAATTTCTTAAATGACTCACTGCTCCTCTGGGAAAGGTGCTACTATGGGCTAATTAAAGGAGGTGATTATTGCATAGCTACAATGGGATAGTCAGGTTGGGAAAGGGTTGCAGCGCATGCAAAGGTTAATGATTATCTTCTCCAACACTATAATGAGATCGCTAATCACCTGAGGCAAGGAGAACTTCAATACGCTCCCACAACTAATATAAGTTTGCCTTGCTAAATTCAGATATCTTATCAAACAAACAAACCATCCACATCTAGCCTGATGTAAACATGTTCTTTCTCATTCTAAACTCCAATTTTAGGTGTTTACATTCACGTGGGGATTTCGCTCCATGAGGGGTATAATGTATCCTGACATCCTGTTTACGACTGTCTGATGCTTTTTTGTGAGATGAGTTTGAGATGAAAGGAGGAAACAGAAAGAAGGAAAGTGTAAGATTCTGCAATGCTCCAAGCAGGAACTTCTCGGCAGAGTTGCGTCCACAGGAAAATAAAATACATTGATGCGCTTGAGTGAGAGCCAGGACTTGTGCCTGAAATAACAATCAAGCTTTGCTGACAGCCGCCCACTTTTCTACCTGCAAACATGCACATCAGAGTCCAGATAGAACGAGCAACAGTGGGGCTCAATGCAGAGAAAAAGGGAGAGAGCGAAAGAGGTCGACAGAATGCTAATTTTTGAATTTGGTAATGCTCAGAAATTGATTTTCTTTCGTAAAATGTCAGCAAAGAGCAGTCGGATTTGGGCAACCATGAGAGGAACTCGAATATTGGCACAGTGTCACAACCGCACTCGTATGAGCCAAAGGAAATGACAGGCTCCATTCGCCAACATCCCTCATAAATTGACACGACAAATAAGCTGGAAAATGAGAATGAAAATTCAGAGCTCAGAGCATTAGCTGGGGTTTGAGTCGGAGTAAGAGCGCAAGAGAGGAACCCTGGGGTTGGGAGATGGATGTAGACCACTGAATGGGAGAATGTACCTTAGCGATTTCTACCTGCTGGGTCAGCTGGCAGGAGGAGCTCTGTTTATGCAGTCCGCTTCCTCGACAGCGACAGCCCCACCATGACTAGAGCAGCAGGACTCTCTAAACTACCAATGGATGCACAGATGGAGCATTGTTATGTACAGCCTCGGTGCTGTGTGTATGGCTACTGGCGGCCTACTATATGGCCTAATGGAGCAAGAGAGAACTGGAAAGATGAGATAATGACATATAAGAGAGTGTTCGCGATAAGGAACAATTAAAAATTGTTTTAAAAACTAGTCTATAACTGTCCCAATTTCTTACAAATTCATGCTTTCGTGTTACCATTGTTATAAAAATTTTCAACTCAATGATCTTAGTCATTACTAATGATCTTACTATCATGTAAAAATGTAGTAAACCATTAAGTAAACCCTTTTTTTATTGATCTTGAATACTCAAGTGATAATGTTACAAAAGATTTCCATTGCAAATAAATGCTGTTCTTCTGAACTTTCTATTCTATTCAGCAAAGACACCTGAAAAAAGTATCACGGTTCGCCTTCCACCCAAAAAAACAAACAAACAAACAAAAAAAACAGCTGTTTTCAACAATTAAAAAAAAAATTATTGAGCACCAAATCAGCATATTCAAATGATTTCTGAAGGATCATGTGACACTAGAGTAATGACTGCTGAAAATATTTAAAAATATGTATTTTA
This sequence comes from Sinocyclocheilus grahami, assembly GCF_001515645.1. Lineage (NCBI taxonomy): Eukaryota > Metazoa > Chordata > Actinopteri > Cypriniformes > Cyprinidae > Sinocyclocheilus > Sinocyclocheilus grahami. The sequence goes on from NW_015506784.1 coordinate 23,824, forward strand.
AATACATAAAGTTTGTATTTTTATATACACACAGTTTCTATGTGTATCTAAAATACAAAATGTGTATTGTAGATACAAATAGAAAACTGTCCTTTTAAATTGTAATAACATTTCAATATATTACTGTATTTACTGTGTATGTATTTACTATATTTACTGCATTTTTGATCAAATTATTGCAGCCTTGGTCATCATTTTATATATATATATATATATATATATATACATAGTTCATAATAATGCATAATAATTTGCAGTCACATCACATAGCAATTTGAAACTTGAACTAATCTTGCCATGTCATAAAAAAGTTTATTATGTGATATTTCATAAAATTTTGGAAATTTCATTGACCTTCATTAGGGTCTGCATGATTTCCTGTATCATGCTTTTAATTTAGAAATTGCCCATAATGGAAGAGCTAATTCAGTTCAGTTTGTGTATGAATTGCATTTTTATTTTTTTTATAATAAATAAATACTTATAGAGACAAAAACTGAGCTCATGTATTGACCCATATTGGGTTTTTTTTTCAACTGAGCTGAAACTTACCAAGCTTTTCTGGATTAATTACCTGCTAAATGCCTTCTTTCCTTCCTTTTTAAAACCTGATCAGCTTCTGCACCATTCACAACCTGAAAAACAGTGGCTACTTTCCAACAGGACATTATCATATGTGCCAGAAGCGCTGCATATTATTTACTATTTTCATTTGTTATGCTATAGCCATGTTCCTCAGAGTTTCCAGGGCAAGAAACTAATGGAGCGTTAATAGGTGGGCTAGGAATGAGCAGAGTAGAACGTATAAATTGATAAATCTGTGAAGTTTCTCATATCTGTCGGATTGTTGAAACCTAGCCTCCAGCGGTCTGTAATAAAGACACAAGGGAGTGTGATTATAAATGAGTCTCTTCCTGACTGTTATATGCCATCACATTTATGTATACATATATAGATAGCTGTTTAGAAGTCAGTATGCTTTTTTTGTGGCAGAGAAACTAAGTCATAATAATGTTGAACACCTTATTCACTCTTAAAAATAAAGGTGCTTCACGATGCTTTTTGTCTAAATGGTTCCATAAAGAACCTATAACATCTGAAGAACCATTCAGTTTCACAAAAGGTTCTTTGTGGCGAAAGAAGGCTCTTCAGATTATAAAAAGGTAAGAAAGAGATGGTTCTTTAAAGAACCTTTGACTGAATGGTTCTTCTATGGCATCGCTGAATGAGTGTTGGCAGGTCTGGAGGTAAGGGCATTACTTTGTTTTTAATAAAAATGTACGTTATATTCTAATGGTACAGGTCATCCTGTGAAATGCACTTGGTTATGGGTGCATGTCTGTGTGTAGCTAATAAAAGTTATTCTGATTTTATTTTAAATAGGCCTAATTTAAAAACAGACAGCATATTAATTTTAAATCTGAAAGATTTTTGCTCAGATGGTCAGAGTAAAATGTGATAGCAGAGCATTTTTGAAAAATTGGTGCGGTGGTAGCCTTTGAATCTTAATATCAATCCCACGCCAGTCTGATTTCAAATGTCCTTCACTGTTTATGGATCAATGCTGGATGAAAAGCATCTTTTATACTATTTATGTAGCTTTACATGCCACAAATTCCTCTCTCTTGCTCTCTCTCTTCACATAATATATCCAATTGTACGTGCTCAAAGCAGCATATCTGCAGTCTATCAACATCGTCATAAATTCAGTGATCCAGATTCCTGCAATGACAGCAACGGCAATGGTGATGACTTGATGTTAAAGGAGTAGTTCAACCAAAAATGCTGTCATCATTTACTCACCCTCATGTCGTTCCAAACCTGTATGACTTTTTTGTTCTGCTGAACACACACACACACACACACACACACACACAACATATATTTTTAAGAACATTGGGGTCCGAATATTGATTCTGCAGTGACTTGAGGGTGAGTAAATGATGACATAATTTTCATGTTTGGCTGAACTATCCTCTTAAAGAGTGAAGATGATGATCACTGCACTATTTTGAGTGATCAAGCATGTCTGTTTTTAACACATGATCCGTGTTGTCACACAGCTTACAGCTGTAGAAGTATGTGACTTCAGTGCATCATGGGAAAGAATGACGTGTCTTCTTGACAGCCTTTGCATTTTCACGAGCGCAGGCAGAGTGGAGAGCAAAATGAATGCCGAAAGAGATTGCTTTTAGAATCTGAAAGAACAGAAAAGTTTGCAAATCAAAAATCTGAAAGAAACAAGATTGTTTTATGTTTTCGTTTTTCTTTTTGCATGACTGCTCATGGAACCAGGCTCATGTGAAACTATGTAAACATGAGGAGAGCTCTTAAAGTGCTTGTATTCATAGCAAAAACAAAGAACCCAAGGATGTACATTAATGTTAGCAAATACGACCATGGCTGAATGAGTATCTAACATTATTTACCATCATAAAATTCTTCATCCATCCTGTAGAAGTGTGACTGTGATCGAGGTCAGATATTCCACTTCATACCATCAAACGTATTGCTCGCTTACAGATTCAGCTTTGATAGGATGTTGTTTAGGGCTTTGTTTCTAAAGCATCCAGGGGAGTAAACACTCATCCAAACAAATCTATTTTCATCCTTTTTTCCCTCACATCCATCTAGAGATATTAACTCAGGGATGTATGGGTGGAAAATGAGGCCTAATACCTGTCTCTGCATGTCAATCAAGTGTCACGATTTGACAGAAAGTACATTATCCTCCTGGCCTCTGAGGCTTGCGATGTCCACGGCTCTAGGACGAAGATTCTGGAAGGGGAATGGCTGATGAGCTGTGAAAATGGCTTATTAAGTTTTCAGATGCCATATCTGTTATGTCAGGGGAGCTGGATTTCAATTTAATAGCAAAAAAAAAGAAGATGGATTTTATACCTATTCAGAGGCAAAGTGCAAACTTTGAGGGCCTTTGTTATACATAGCTGGCGATGTTGAAGAGCTCTCGGAATAAGGAATAATTGCTAATCTTGCGCTCCATGACAACGAGCTCTCCTATTCCTCTGATGCTAAGTTATCCCTGGGATTTAAAAGGTTTTTTTTTATTTTTTACTTTTTTTTTTGGAAGCTTTGGTTCTCCCAGAGTGGCGGTTTCAGATTTCACGTGTTAAGTCAGAGATTTTAAGATGACATAAAGCACAATTGTTTCTTGATTTAATTATCTGATATCATTGTGCAGCTGATGCTTCTTCAATTAAATTCATGTTTAGAAGCAGCTTTGCTACTCGCGGCCTGAAACTAAATCATTTTTCCCATCCCTATAAATCTCTTCCGTCCTCAAGGTCCGGCAGATTATTACTTTGCGGTGCCTGTCATCACTGACACATTTCTAGAACATTCTCCTTGTCATCAAACACAAATCTACTTTTAGATCAGAATAGCACCCAAGGCTTTGAACATTTGTACAATTGGAACGTAATTTCTAGTATGTTCTTATCATAATAATATTACAATTATATGTTCCAGTACATCCCCTGAAGCAGCCTCAGCTATGTAAATAGTCAATGTTTGCCTGCATTGCTGCAAGGGCAAAAATACCCTATTAATAATTTAGCTGTGCAGCATACTGTACTTACTACATCTTTTATGACTCATCATAACTAACTCTAAAATTTAGAATGAGTTTGAATGATGTGGGGATTAACACAAGGTTTCAATAATGTTTTTATTGACCAAAAGACTGTCTCTTATAATTTAACAACATACAGTACTGTCATTTTGAAAGAACACACAATCCTGCTGAATACATTGTGCAGAGAAAATCGGCAAGAACTAATTACTGCACACCAGTGTGAAAAAACAACAACAAATGAAATTCTATGCCTGTTGTAAAGTTTATGACAGTTTCGTTCAGTTGTTTTCTATGAAAAATTATTAATTAAAAAAAAAGCTCTACACAAAGACGGATTATGAACTGAGCCAATAGGGGCCATTGCCCCGGGGCATATGACAGCTGAGGGGCCTCAAGCTTAGATTGGCACAATGTGAAGTAAATGAAGTTGGCACAGTGTGAAATCACAGTTTATTTAATAATGAAGAATAATGAGGTAAGTTGAGGTTGCTGTGGCATGTTTATTAGTGCCTGTCATCCTGTTGCAAAAATGCTATATCTCAAAACACGTCACATATTGACATTTTTACGATTATACGTCACATATAATTGCCATAACTGCCAGTGGAATCCATATAGTTATTGTCAGTTGTCTTTTTTCCCTTCCAACTGACCATTCGACTGATGGTGCTTCTCAGGCAAACTGACATCTCAAGGTTTGTATATCATCATGTCTTTATGATTTATCATCACTGCAACACTGCTGTTAAATTCTGCATGAGCTACAATCATCTATGTGCCAATGTACACAAATCCACTCGGCAGCCATCTTAAAAACCTCATAGGCAGCATTTCTTTGTCTCTTATGTATTTGAATGAGGAAAGACTAAAATCTTCTAATTCTGTATGTCAGTGTTACATTTAAATAACTTATTTCAAATCAGGAATGATAAAAATGGTATCATAAATTGTGCTTATAGATTTTTTTTTTTTACAGATTTATTATTAATAAATGATTATATATATTGCACATGCAAAAGTAAATAAACACACAATTAAAAAAAATAAACACAATGTGTTGTGTAATGAGCCCATGTGAACATAGCGACAGTCTTCAAAACCTGGATTGCTGGGAACCAATGTTGTTTGCTTTCATCACCACAGATGCTTGATGCATGTCATTAAAGTGTGTGTGTGTGTGTGTGTGTGTTCAATGGCTTTCCCTAAAGTGAGCTCATTTGGGCCTGTGTTTTATGTCATTAGCCTCCAGATTGAACAATAATTGCTGAAGGTTTGTGGATCACTATTGGTTGTGCTTTTGTGAAATTAAAAACCAATATGCTTCATATCTGCGACACGCCTCAAGGATAGCAAATTCACACCTATATTTCCATCTCAGCCCGATAACGACAGCTGTTGTTATTGCATGATTTGAAGTTATTATGGTCATACATAATAAATTTAACTAATAATTGTAGTCATAAAGTGAAACATATTGTGCTGGTTCGTAAGTCATGGGGGAGATTATATGAAGCCTTTAATGTCTTAACATGCAGCATATTTGCACAAACAAATTAGCATTAATTCCAAGGGAGTGATGTCTGGATAACGCACGCGTGCAGATGGCAGCATAGCGAGGTGATGCAACGCGACTGGTGGGTCACGGATCAGCAAATTGAGTACCGTCAGCATTTAAGGGCTGCCTGAGGTGGCTGGGGTAACACTGAAATTATACACCTTTCTGCTAGCCATCCTTCACATTCAAACAGGGGCCACCGTCTACTATTTCACACCATGGAAAACCCACACGGGCTGTTTTCTCTCTCTTTCTCTCACGGCTGGTTGATTTATAAGAGTCGGCTGAGTAATGTTAGACCGTTGCTACATTTGGTTGATGCCTGTCTGCTGTACCTGGGCAGGAGGTTTGTTTGAAAGGTAAGCTTAGACCCATCTTATTTATGGCAGAACAGCTGCGCTGTGTTAAAGATCTGAAGAACATCAGTGCAAGACTGAATTGATGCAAATGAACCATTGTGACAACATTTAATTCATGCTAATATAACTTAAACAACAGTCGTGATGAGGTATTTTGATGCTTAAAAAAACATAATACATCATCTTTTTGAAACACGTGGTCATGGAAGTGGTTTACGATCCTAAGGTTATAATACAAAAGAGGTCATGAGTCTGATTCTCACATAAAATGAAGGCTGTTAGCCAGTTTTTTCCATTATACTATTAAGATGTCTCAGTAAGCGGATTTACATGCAGTTCTAATTGAGCTACAGCTAGTTTTTGCATAGTCAAGTTATGGTCTTCATCTGTCTGTCTGAATATACATGACAAAATGCGTAATTAAATTTTTAAAGGATTAGATATACATGTTGCATGTTTCATCTAACTATCGCAGCATGTGCACAATGCAGAGGCCGATTCGAGCAACGTTGAGCTACAATCACATTATCTAGGTCTGATAGTTCACTGAGATCAAGAATACTTGTATTTTACCTAAAGTGTGGTGAATAACATATAATTAACCTATCGACAGATATAAAAAAATATATATATTTACATATAAACAACTTTACAAATCCTTATGGATGCTGACTTAACAGAATTATTCGGTTTATTTATATTGTTTTTTTTTTAAATAATATTTGCAATTATATTTTCAATCGCATTTGTTTAATACAATTGACTTGTTTACTTAATTTGAAACTGCAACATTTTATTCTGTTCTGTGTGACTTCTAGTGCCAACTAGGCTTTCAAAGGATTACATATTGTTGACTCAAAAATGACCATAAAATACACCAAAATCACAACATAAAATTATCATAAAAGTAATCCATTTTAATTGTGCACTCTAATTCAAATCTCAAGAATCCATATGATTGCTTATGTGAGGAATAGACCCCAATCAACGCCCAATCAATCATTCTTTAATCAACAATCTTCGTTCTCCATTCTCAGTAGCGACTATAATCATCAAATCCCGAACTCAAATTCAGAGTTTGCCACCTCAAGAAGCGTTACATTGTTTTACATCAGTGATATCAAATGCTCATTAGCTATCGCCTGCTTCGTCACCAATTGCGACAAGCTGCGTTTCTGGTGATGTGTGGGTTTGAATGAGATATGTGCACCTGCATGGAGTGAATCAGGATATGACAGGATGATTCAGGATATTTAACATCTTAAATTCTGCTCAGTACCACACACAAATATGTCATACCATCAGAGTTGCTGTGAATGCAATACACGTCACTTCGACTACTTTGGTACTACTTTTTGACATTTTAACAGCAAATAAATTATGATTAAGTGATGATTACACTTATATGTCTGTATAATTTATATATTTTTAAGAAATGGTAAATATTTTCTGCCTGTTATATTTAATATATTTTATACTCTCTATACAGGTGGTTATGGGGGTAGGGTTAAGGGATCCAAAATATTTATATAAAATGGTAAAAATTTAACTATTAAAATATATTTATATGTTACAAATTCATACTTCTGTAACTTTTCTAGCTGTACTGTAAATACGTAATAATATTTACACATTCGATTTTGTCAGTATGACAATATTGTACATTTTAGTATCTATTCAAATGTACAAATAAATATAAGCTTTTTTGTGTAGTACCTATGTATAAACATTGAAACCAGCTTGGATAGTTTTCTTCACAAAAAACAGACTGGTACAATTTCAGTCAGACTAAAGCATTTTCATGACATTTTAAAGAAGCCAAATTATTGCTTTAGTCTGCCTGAAATCTAACTTTTAAAGTGCAATGTAAACACGCCAAGCTACATCAAAGTCTCTTTCAAGGAAAGTCTGTTTATACAGCATCCATATTTGCAATGCCTCTGGGCAGCCAAGACCAACTCCAAGCCGAACTCCAAGACCAACATTCTTAAATGAGGAAATACTAAAATTAAAAAAAATGCTTGCCAAACTCACATTTAAATAGCATTAAATGTTGCTTCTTATATGCCTTCTTAGTGCTAATAGAGCAGATTTCAGGTTGGTCCAGCTGATTGTTGCAATGAAGTACAATGACTCATTAAATTTACCAAGTGGTGATTGGCTCGTTTATTTAGAAGATGAGACTTGCACTTTCTCCCATTCCGAAAAATATGAGTGAGCCGTCTTGTTAAATATAGCCTACAGTCTTTTGCGCCATTCTTCCTTTAGTATCAGCGCTAGATGTTACCTTTAAGCTAAAAGGAATTTGTGTAGCTCTACATAGTATGATATATGAGAAAGAGGTCTCATATCTGATCAACTGTAAATCACTCAGCCAATTTTACTTTCCATTCCTCGCTTTCATCTCCATCGATCGTGAAGGGAGCAAGACAAGACACATGGGTGGGAGTAAAATCTTTTCGTACAGTCACCTTGATGAAAGTCCAGATTTCTGCTTGCGATTTTGAAAGCCTGAGCACTATTCATCTCCAGATGTGCGTGTCAGGCGCCTCCACACTAGCGTTTCAAGATGTGATTTGTCTGTTTATCCTGGGGCTAAGTGGTAACGTAGCACGCTAAGCTTGTAGAATGACATGAAAGGCCAAAATAGACATCATTAAACGGCCATAACCCTACTTAGTTCTACATGCTGGACTAGCGTAGCAGGCTAGTGTGACTAACTCCGCGCAGCCATCTGGATGTCTTCATCTGTCAACTACAAAATCTGTGTACAACTACGCAAGTGTCCCTGTAGTCCGTACAGACCAGGAAACTGACACATAGGGAAATAGAGATAGTCATGTTGTTGACACGATAATCATGAGAGCAGTGCCTGTGGAATTATATAATTCGGACTGATTTTTCCCCCTCGTTTTTAATCTTTTCATAAACAAGTATTTCATTTCAGGGTAAACTGAACAGCTCCCCATAAAGAGCTTATTTAAAGACACAGTTATACATAGCACTTATACATGCCTGTGACGTGAATCCACAGTATTGCTGAGGCAGGACACGAGTCTTAAAGTCGTCTGGGCAAGCTTCATCTGACAAATAACTGTATTTAAAGTCAAACAGAGTATGTTTTACTTTCTAAATGACAGATAAACTCCCCATGCTGTAGAACAACTGCATATTTCACTCTTTCACACACATTTTGAGTACAATACAAGCTGTGGTTAAAAGCTTAAATCAGTTTTGTTTGACTAATAATAATGCTCACATAAGAAACATGAGCGAGCTTTGGTTCTTCACTTTAATGAGCGCAGATCAATCAATGCATGGAGTTTATTGCCGCCTCTGGTGACAGACTCACATAGCTCAAGATTCAGGCAGTCCCTCTTCTGTCTCTGATTTGTACTGCATGGCGACTGTTGCTCTGTACATAATTAAATTACAGATTAAAAGAACTTTGTTTTTCATGTTACTCTGACAATTAGTGGAGTTAAACAGCCTTGCTGTCTAAACTGACAGATCACTGCAACATGCTTTCACCAACACAAATGAGGTGTCTTTGTCTTTTCTCTAGACAAACACTGTGGGAGTGACCTGCCACAATAGACGTTTGAAATTGATGCACATGTTAAATTTCATTAATTGTTCTTTTTGAAAAGGGTAAAAGGAGACATGATTAAATTCCTTCAGTTTGCTTTAGCCTGAAAAGTAATGGTTGCTTTTCGAAAATGTGTACAGTCTAAAGGGCAATCTATAATTGAAAAAGCTGGTAGGCCATTTGTGGTAGTGAGTCAAAAAATCTCAGAACTTATATAAATATATATATACAGTGGGGCAAAAAAGTATTTAGTCAGCCACCAATTGTGCAAGTTCTCCCAATAAATACAATAAAAACAGTAATGTTTTAAAAATGTAATAATACTAATAATAATACAGCTGAATAAATAAGCTTTTATGTATGGTTTGTTATGATAGGACAATATTTGGCCGAGATATAACTTTTAATTTATTCCTGTGATGGCAAAGCTGAATTTTCAACAGCCTTCAGTGCTTCAGTGTCACATGATCCTTCAGAAGTCATTCTAACATGCTGATTTGGTGCTCAAGTAGTTTTTCTTATTGTTATTAATGTTTTGCTGCTTCATAATTTTGTGGAAAATGCAAGAAACAGCATTTATTTGGCATTTATTTTTCAGGGTTTTTTTTTGTAACAATAATGTAATATTCTTTACCGTTACACTTTATCAATGTAATGTATTTAATGTAAATCTAACAAACTCCAAAACTACCCTGCCTTTATATATCACATCAATTTACACAGCCAGGTCTGTTAAGAAGCCAAAAAAAGTTTCCTAGAACATGTCTTACAACACATAACCAGTACAGGTCTAGATCTGTGATTACACCAGCAGACAATGGAAGGTGAATGTTAGTCAGCCCACAACAATCCCTGAGTAATATTAAACACCCCCGATTTTGTCTGGATCTGTTGGGACACTATATTACTAACCTATAAAAAGGACAAAAAATTTCTTGCGAGTGCTCAGCAAGCCCATCCGTCCAGCAAGCTTTCAGTCCCTCTGGATATTAAATCTCTGGGTGGTTTTCCCTTCAAGCCCTCAAAGAATCCAAACAGCCCGGCTGTGCTCCACCCAGCCTGAGCGAAGGGATCAGGCCGACAGCCTGCCGCTCTGAAGGTGTTCCACTCTCATTATAAACAAGTGGAAAATATATATTATAGTATTTAATAGCACTTTTGGCCTAGCCCTCCATTTATTTCGGCTCAGTTGTTCAGCTGCTGTAGATTGACTGAGAAACTATTTAAAAAGCATGCAGTCCTGAAGGAAAACAACAGAATAGAACGGCATGTTATTGCCTGCTGATGAAGAGATCTAGTCTAAACTCTTTGTGCTGTGAAAAACGCCGCAAATAAATGCCAAAAAGATCAGACATAATAAGAACACCTAGAACGAGTCATGTCCTAGTTTCTTCACGCCTTCTTTGTTGGTTACAAGCACTTGAGTGTAGGCAGACATTTATAAATGTGGTCAATTCGCTCACTTGAAGTGAAAGAACACCTAGAACGAGTCATGTCCTAGTTTCTTCTTTGTTGGTTACAAGCACTTGAGTGTAGGCAGACATTTATAAATGTGGTCAATTCGCTCACTTGAAGTGGTATCCCTTGAGGGCCATCTTGTTTGCCACAGTTTTTGGAATAAAACTATTGCTTTTAAGTCCCAAATAAACATTTTTATGACCTCATAGTGGTGCATGACCACCAGTTGAACAATGAAGGTAATTTCTAAAATATTGCTTTAGTAGTCTAGTACACTTCACTCAACCTCTGCCATTTCATTTCAAATTAATTTTGGTAAAATGACAATAATGGTTAGTGTTATCACTGAAGGATGGTAATTCTTCTCAGGGAAGACGCACTAAAGACCTACTCAGAATGAAGTATCCTCTAAAATGATTAGCTCTTTGCGAGGGCTCAGCTTGGAGCTCTATGTGGAGTCAGGTATAACGTCACTTACGCAAACCGTCATCTCCACATGACTACTACAGTGTGATCCCAATTCAAACAAAAGAATTCAATTAACTGATGCCATGGCAACATGAAGCTGATGAGGACTCACTAATGTGGCAGCTAAAATGCAATGTGAAGAATTTGGATTTTTTTCCCCCTTCGTCTTGTGTTAAACAAAAATGAAGAAAAGTGCAATTAGTATGTGAACAACCTGGAAAGCCTGGCGCTATCACTCGAGACTCAGCTGAATGAGAATGTTAATGAACATTTTGTTGATGATAAATATTCATACATGAATTAATACATGCGTACATGGCTCGGTTTAATCCAGCTCAGACGATGATATTCATAAGAGCAAAACGAATGCTGAATATCTTGTCGTTTTCACACCCATGTGGGTTGATTTGAACTAGTTTAAGATATAGGCTACTTAAGTATGTCCATCCAAAACATTACTAATTGAAGCAGGTTTAATAAGCCAATAATAAGCAACATGGAATTGTGCAACACAGGAGCGTGCATCAAGGGTAAAGAGGATTAGAAATAATTTGCATAATAAACAGGCCAAAAAAAATAAATAATAAGAAGAAGAAAACAGAGGTAAATAAACCTTGAAATGAGTCCTTGTCTACCTCCATCCATTTGTGATGCACAGAGTTTATTAATCAATATTTGGGGGGCATAATTACAGTTGTTTTACTCATTCTAGGAAATGGAGATTCATAAGTGACCTGTAACAAATGCATTATACGTTCAGGGGGTAATGAGGTCCCTTTCATGCTTTCATTTATCAGTGATTTGGCAAGTCATCTGAGCAGCAGGAAATTAACTTTACACTTTTTAATTGTGTTTTGTGTTTATCTCGATTCCTTGGCGCCGCTTAAAACCGCAGCAGCTCAATCTTCATGGTGAACGTTTCTAACGCATAATTCTAATGAATCAATGCATCCACACCCATTGCCCAGAATCAGCAGGGCACTTTCCTGCATTAGGTGACCTTCTATAAAACGCAGCAGTCAATGTTTATCTGTGTTTGTCTGTCTCGATGTCTTTATAACAGACCTCCTGCCCTTCACTGGCCAATCAACAAGAGTTTCACTTTTATTTTCAGAAAACACTGGGTATATTTGTCAAAGAAATAACACTTGTGAAAAATCCTTGTTGTCTGTCAGTCATAAATGTCTTGGAATATGAGGCCTGAATGAATAAATAAACAATAAAGGAATAAATGACTTGATAAAACAAATACTAGCTGACATCAATAAATACCGACTAAATACTAATACTAACTAAATACTGATTAATTGTACTTATTACTTACTTTCTGTGTTTATTGTCAACTTTATTTTTACTCTTAGATTTATTTATTTTTAATTTCTATAATTATACTAATTATACACTGATACTAATTATATATCTGTGTAATTATACACATATATAAACAACTCATGCATTGTGCTAAATTTGTAAATGTGTTTATCGTTTTAACTTAATGTTTGTCCCTTTTTGTAGTACATTTGTACACAAACCCTAGTTTTGTCAACTAATTATTTAAAATCCTTAATAGTGAGTGTCTAGAGATACAAGCAAACATAAAAGCAAATATAATGTTTTCAGGTACACAAATAGCCTACATTTTTATGTGAGATGTGAATTCTCTGGAAAATTTAAAATAAATAAGAAAAATGTTGCTTGACAAAAAAAAAAAAAAAGAGAAAGTTTTATTGATGTAAGGTGCCATTAGGTTAGTGACTAAACATAGTCTTGACATTGCAAGCTATGAGTAGTATGTGTTTCAAAAAGAGGTGCCAGACACGACAGGCACCATGATGAGGTTTGCTAAGGATTTATCTGCTGATGATGCAATGCTCTTCAATGACTTGGGAAAACTATAAACTTTTCCTCGGATGCCATGACATGCTTGCCTTCCCTACCCAAGGTTCAAGTCTTATCTTGATAGAGTAGGCTTCCGTGCAAGTGGTGTTGCAGAGAAAGGTATCTCACCAGTTCTCAAAAGTTTGTTTTGATGTAGGCCTACTCACTGATTTCACTTTTCATTTACCCATAGCATTTTAAGTATTAACTTCCAGTACAGTATTTCGATCCGGACATTAGAATATTATGTATTTTTCTTAATATAAAACGATTTTCTACATTGCCCAACCAGTGTTGGGGTAATGCATTACAAGTAACGTGAGTTACGTAATCAGACAACTCTCCTGTCCCCATGTTGAGAGAAATCAGATGTTACTGCACTTCTAAAATAAATATATGAATATGCATTAACTCATCTCACTCACAAAAAACAAAACAAAACAAAAACAGATTCAGTATTCCTCAAAATGAATAAAAATAATGCAACTCAGAATATGATGACAATTTCCCCATGTTGAGAGAAATCAGATGTTACTGCAGTTCTAAAATAAATATATTAATATGCATTAACTTATCTCACTCACAAAAAACAAAACAAAAAAAACTGATTCAGTATTCCTCAAAATGAATAAAAATAATGCAACTCAGAATATGATGACAATTAAATGTTAAACAACACAGATATCCTTTATGTATTTAATCCCATTCTATTAACCAATGTCTTTGCTTCTGACCTTCGATGATCCAGTTCAACCGTGCTAATAAGCAAAAATTACTCTAGACTAACATTCGTGTGTCTTTTTTTATTGCTGAAGTGTGTTGAAATGTCTTCTTCTGCATTCTACTGTACGGACGTAAATTTACTTTCCCTTCAGCCTGAGGCTTATCCATTTCACTTCTGGTGTGAAAAGGCTTTTATATTTGCCAAATATATTACTTTTTTATTTTAAAAACAAGCAAGCCCTGTCCAGATTTAAAAAGTAACGCAAAAGTAACGTAACACATTACATTCCACAAAAAGTAACCAAGGAACGTAATTCGTTACTTTTTTATGGAGTAACGCAATATTGTAATGCATTACTTTTAAAAGTAACTTTCCCCAACACTGTGCCCAACAAAGTATTTCATCTTAAAGTCTGTGAATCCATTGTCGGTTTTAGACTGAAATTGAGGATCCGCCTTCGCTTCAAGATGATTCGTCCGCGTTTTTCCACCGAGAGCCTTCCGCGCGCCAAATGTGGGTGTGCTCTCTGTCAGTCAACATGAGTGACACGCCGAATGCTCTAAGCCCCGCCTCTCGGCTGCCGATGCTATTTCAGTGAGAGACGGCTGTTCTATTCACCCAGAGCTGGTTGCCGGAGCGTCGTCAATGGGAAGGGAACGCCGCGTTGGAAAAAGCGCACACTGTTTATCCAACTTTCAGCTGCACCATGGTTTGCACCTCAGTTTCGTGTTTGTGGACTATATTTTGCCTTCATTTATGTTTTTATGTGAACACTGGAATAGCACAGAACACAAGAGAGGGTGAGTGCTAAAGTTTCCTTCATTGCATCCTGACAGCGCGAGCGCGAGAACGAGCAAATCAGTAGTTCGAGCAGATACAGTATCGACAGTCTGACAGACAAACAGACAGCCTTTTTTATTATCACACATACGACAACGATATACGCCTGACTGTGTTTCATATCATGAGTACGTATTTTCTTGGCGCACAGACTTTCGCTAATCAGACACGAAGACGATTCGCAACTGCGCCTCGCAACTAAACATCATAGACAATATTATCTGGTTAAGCTTAGTCCTCACAGCCCTGCAACTCCCCATTATCACCTTCTCATTTGATCGGAAAACACTACGTGCTTTCCATTTACTGCAAAGAGACAACATCAACACCAAACTTGGAAAAAAAGATCTGCTTGATGTGCCTTTGTTAACCAACCGGGCAGTAGGTCTACAGTCAATTCTGCAACTTGACTGCAACATGTACCACGCTTATTATTTTAAAACACTCATGGGATCAGCTTCAGTTAGTAGTAGTAAAGGATTTGTCCGGGATAGAAACCCCCTGCAATAATTAAGCAATAGAAGTGCTTAATTAAGCGTCGAGTACAGATTTAGTATAAAGAGCAGTGTGTTTCTACCATAGCCTACATGTCTGCACTGCAAATATGTATATCACACAACATCAACATCGACTATATTAGCTACATATAGCCTAAGCCTTGAGTGAAATTAAGTAATCATTCAGTTCTGTATAAATAGATCCAGTTGATCTTATGGCTGTTTGCAGTAGTTCACTTAGAGGTTTATTGATTACTGAACATACTCAGTGACGAATTTATTTACCAACTTGATGTTACTTATTTTTTAAACTAAGGTTCTGATCTCAGCGAATGCCCCTTTTTTATTTACAATATTTAAGCGAATTATTTATTTGATTATTTAACCAGCTCCCTTTAGTCACATGACCAGACAAAAAACAGGTAACGCTTCAACGGAATGCATATAAATAACAAAACAGTGATTCAATTCGCACGCGATGCAGTCGTTCTTAGCCTGCGCTGCGCGCGCGTATCCGCGTAATATTCTCACGGTTCAAACGAAGGAACTTGACCGATTTCTCGATCTACACCAAAGGCGAAAGCGTGCCCGTCGGTTATATAGACACATGAACAGGTGTCGCACAGCTTTCAGAGGCGCGAGGTGCTTATTGACATAAATCTCCACCGCTGTCTGCTGAAAATGGGTCAAACTCGCGCGCTCTCTCACATTTGGTTTGTATCTGCGCTCGCTCGCGATGTACAATGCTTCTGGAATATGAGCGAGATGTGTGGCAAACATTAATCGCAATTATAGATGCATTATTGTAAGTGTGCGCTTTATTTGTCGTCGGCAGTGACCCTGCTGGATTCAAAGGCGCAGCAGACAGAGCTGGAATGGATATCGTCTCCTCCAAGCGGGGTAAGCTGGAAACTTTACAACTTCTACTTTACAGCAAACATTTCTGATTTTCACCTCTTCTGTAATGCGCTTACTGCTCGTAGTATTTTGAAGGCATAATGTGTTGTTCTTTTTTTCAATTGGAAGTCTTTGCACCACATCACAATGTTTCTAAAACGCTAAACAATTGATAATTTGGTTTTACTTTATGCGGAGGTGGTTTTGTTCATTTTAAAACAAGGTTAAAAGGTTTAAAGAAGGCGTAAAATACAGACGCGTTTGTTTTAAAGTCGTTCAACTAAGGCCAACAAAGTGCTTTTCTGCTGAACTCAACATATTAACTTGTTGCATTCCTAATTATGATGTTTTGTTGTTTTTGTACGTCTTAGGTGTTTTTAACAATTCATTAGAACACAAAATAATTCTGAAAAGTCATAACTAAAAAAAGTAACAGCAATTAAAAAGTTTAGAATGGAGATTTTAGGTTGCTAGTCATGTGATTTGGGCGCATTGAATCTTATTTTACTTTTAAAATGTTTTCATCTTTGTAACAGCATATTTGGTTTTATTCATTTAACTTGTCAGAATTTCTGTCAGTTCTGCTCACTTTTATGAGTTTTAAACTTGCAGTCATTGAGGTCAAAGTATTGTGTGTTTGTATAAATTAAAAACTTTTTTAATGACTTTTTAAATAAGAAATAATAACAGAAACCCAACTAACATGTGTCCAGCATAAATGGAATTTAAGCCCAGGTAAAAGTTGTTTAAAAGAAGCCCAGGCAATTACTTTTGCCGGTGTAACCTAAAGCAGTCAGGTTAAGTCAAATAAAATAATGTTTTTTACTGAATTAAAAGCAGTTAATTCTGATGTCATCACACATTAGCACACTTTTTTTCAGATGAACGTTTTTATAATGGAGTTTATAAATGGAAACATTCTGACTGGTAGTGTACATTGTTACTATTGGGCATGAGGTAATTTTTGCAATACATTTGGTTCTTTTTTAATGTGCTTATAAGTGTTTGTATGGGTTTACAGATACCAACAATTATCAGAACTGCGCATATAATTGCAGATCAATAAAAATAAATATTTTAGGCTAATACGCTCAACAAGACGGACATTTAAAATTCTCAGCTTATGCAAAAGATGTAAAAAATGAATCACCTGGCTGCAGATGAATTAATGTAGATCATCTTATAGCAAGGAGTTGTGCATTTGTTCACACAGAGGCCAGTTTTAACACGCTCTAAGATTCTCCCTTGCGGTTAGTTCGGAGCGTTTTAGTACAGCACACGATATAATGATGATTAACTGCGTTTTACTTTTTCTCAGTGGGAAGAGATCAGCGGCTTGGATGAAAACTACACACCCATTCGCACATACCAGGTCTGCCAGGTCATGGAGCCAAATCAGAACAATTGGCTACGGACTAACTGGATTGAGAAGGGCGATGCCCAGAGGATTTTTGTGGAGCTGAAGTTTACCTTGAGGGATTGTAACAGCCTTCCAGGGGTGGTTGGCTCTTGCAAGGAGACGTTCAACTTGTACTACCAGGAAGCCGACGTGGAGGTGGGCAGGAATATAAGAGAGAGTCAGTATGTGAAAATTGACACTATAGCTGCGGACGAGAGTTTCACTCAGGGTGACCTGGGGGAAAGAAAAATGAAGCTCAACACGGAGGTGCGTATAATCGGGCCCCTCTCCCGCCGAGGCTTCTACCTGGCCTTTCAGGATGTAGGTGCCTGCATCGCTTTGGTCTCCGTCAAAGTGTATTACAAGAAGTGTTGGTCGATTATTGAGAACCTGGCCACGTTCCCAGATACGGTGACGGGATCTGAGTTCTCGTCGCTGGTGGAAGTGGAAGGCACATGCGTCAGTGACGCAGAGGAGGAGGCTGACAACTCTCCCAAAATGCACTGCAGCGCTGAAGGAGAGTGGCTGGTACCCATTGGGAAATGTATATGCAAAGCTGGATTTCACCAGAAGGGTGATGCGTGTGAACGTGAGTACTTTATTTTCATTTGCACACATCTGTTGGCATGTATTAGAGTGCTGCTGATTAACCTTACGCGAGACAGAAGAAAGGACAATGAAGCAATTAATAAGTTATTATTATGGGTAAGACTCGCTTATGTGTCCATTTACCTAGAAAATCCTTGTTCCAATTGTTTGACTGAGTGCCCAAGCATTGAATTATCCCAACGCTAGGTAATTCATCCGAATTACAGCAAAGCAATGCAATAACAAAACAAACCATGCTGAAAAATACAAAGCAGACGACGAATGATTAATAAAAGAAAAGCAGTGTAAAAAAAAAACATGCTTATTGGGCGGAGATAATAATGATGGATTAAATGTGGGGGCAAAAAATCCTTGGCACAATAATTGGAATCCCTGTTAGTCATTTGATTTGTGGGCTCTTAATTTATAGCCTTATGCACATTGACACTGGAATTAAATGATAACTAGCACTCCAGCCTCTCAGAAACAGCCCACTCTCTTTCTTCTCCTCTCCTATTCTCTTTCCATTATGCACTGAGCCAAACCAATCACTCGCAAACGACACTGTGTCCGGAGGAGGTTCAGCCCGTCGCCCGGTCCCTCTCCGGTCCTTTCAAATGACCTCGACAGAAAACAAACAATGGAAGCCCAGGGTTATTTAGGAAGTGTGCGAACCGGAAACACAATTACAGTCGCCTCTGATATACTCTGCAATTATAACTAAAACACTCCCAGTGCCATCACTGTCACTAATGGTGCTCTAAGCGTTGTTTTTTTGGCTGTCACATGACACATAATTAGGATCTGAGGGAGAGGACCTCTTGGTTTTGTGTGGTTGAAGTGGCCGTCCACCCTTTTTTTTCTGCCAATCTGGGTCACCTCCACATCTATAGATTATCAAGTATGCAGACCAGTAATGATTTAACAGATATCTCCGGAAGGTTTGGATAGCTTTTATGTGGTGCACATACACGTCTGCATCATTAAGTTATCATGTAAAGGGTGCTTCAGAACACTATTATGTTATCAAAAGCTAAAATGGGCAAGGCTGCTTCACGCTGAGAGGTTGTTGCAAAGCTGAAAGCCATTTCAAAAGGCAGAAAGGGAGCAAAGGAGAAAGTTGATGGGGCTTCTATGTAATATGGGTTATTTGGCACACATTAAGCATAATAAAAGGATGCGTTTTATGTCTTTTTTACAATTCCACCCTTTTTTAACCTATTAAGCATTCAGGAATTTTTACTCACTCAAAGCAAAAAATAAAGAAATAAATAAAAGTGAAATTTGCATGCAACGCTGAACTCTCAGAAAGTCTTGAATGCTTTTCCAGAGAATTAATCGCTGTTCACAAAGCCATCTTACATTCCTCAAAAACAATGTTGTGTTTCTCTCCGAACCGGCAACAAACAAACCCTGTCACCCAGTTAGATTCCTGCCCCCTTCCATTGTCACTTTATGAGTTGTGCGTCGCTCCTGGCATGAGTGGCTGTGATATTACCGCTGTAGTTAATCTAAATAAAATGAGCTTGAGACTGCCGCATCAGCACTTCCTCTTAGCGATCCTCCCGATATTAAATTGCCTGTTCATATTTCCCCCCCGAGCACCAACCAGACTGAAAAATACTGGTGTGTTTTCCCCTTCTGCCTGAGAAACAGAAATGCATTGCACGGTATCTGGGGCTGAAGGGCTGTGAGTGACAGGGGTCTTTTTAATATGGAGGACTGATCTTTCCAAGAGTATACAGCTCATGTTGCAGCTCTCGCTGTCTTTTTCTTTATCTTTTCTTTCTCTTCCTCCCCTCAGGGGCTCGGCCAAGGAACTGTGACCCTGATGCCTTCAAAAGCTCCTGTTTTTACACCACCTTATACCGTGTTCCGTTATAAAATCTGCACTATTTATATACGGATACGCACACAAACAGACACTCATGCATACGGGATAAAGTCTAAAATGTCTTGCATTAAAAATTGAGTGGGGTAACCTAAGGAGGGCCATGAAAATGTGTGTTTTGACCATCTCATTCGTCAGATGCCTGATGGCGGATTGTGTGTCTTTCATTTCTTCCTCCCTTTTCTCTCTTCCTCTTCCTTTAAGCGGGCATTTGCACGACACACTCTTGCATCCGTTGGAACAGTATTTTAATTGTTTTCCTACGTAAACACAAGCTAAGCGGATGCTTTTGAATGTTGTTATGAGTCTTGAGCCATGGGGGCCATGTGTTTGGGATGCCACTAACTTTTAAAATGTCAAACTTCTAAAACTCTCTTTTGTGAACAGTCAACACTTAAAGGGACAGTTTAACCAAAAATTTACATTTTGTCATCAATTATTTTCTTTACTTCGTAGAACACAAAATAAGCTATTTTGAAAAATATACTATGAATGTCAATTGGATCCAATGACCCCATTGACTTCTACTTTTGTGTTTCACAGAAAAAAAGAAAGTCATACAGGTTTGGAACAACATAAAGTTTTGGTCATCATTTACTCACCCTCATTTTGGATGAACTATGCCATAACGTTTTCTTTCTTCGTCCCTTCCTCTCTTCAACTTATTTTGTGGCACTTGTGGCTTCACTCCTTCCTGCTTTTGCAGAGATCCGCTCCTCACAGTTACACGAATCAGTGTTATGAGTGTTGGAAAAAAAGCAATTTGAAGTGTTCAGCAGCTTGCCAGAGTTTATTTGTAGGGGTGCTCCGATCAGGATTTTTGAGGCCGATCACAATAAGCAGTATCTGCCGATACCGATCACCGATACTGATCTTTTTAAAGCCTTCTTTTTTATCACTTATAACTATTTATAGTGATACTCCAATCAGGATTTTTAGACATTTATTCAGGGCCTGAATTTCATTTTTGAAAATGGAGGGAATTTCCCCTCTTAGGTGACTCTTGTGAGAGGGGAAGCAGCACGGATTGTGCTTTCACAGAAGAGTCCGCTACTGATCCGTGGCTGTTTACAACAAACACAACATTTATCCATTATTTTGATTTCAAATCCAAACATTGCCACTGAAAATTTTCAGCATTGCAGTTCTTTTTTTTACACAGTACAGTAATACAATCTTTCAAAGACATGTTTAAACAATAAATATAAGCAACACATTATTCAATGCTTTTTACTTTTGCATTTACTTTAGATTTATATATTAAGTTGCTCAAGCAAGTGGCAAAACATTTAAACTACTTTTCTTACGTTATCACAAACTTACCATTGACAGAAAGACAGAAATAGTCAGCTCTACTGCCTTTCCTTTTGCATTGAAATCTTTATTAAATGCAATCCTGCGGTTCATAAAGAACTTTATTTTCCTGCCTCCACCAGTGCCATCTATTATTGCCTTGTTTATCTAAAAGTGCTCTTTCCCTTTAAACCTAGCCAAAAAGCCCTTTATGTTGACTGTGAAACACAGTAGTCTTTAATAATATGCATTTATGGTGTAATTGCTAAATTTTCGTGTCAATCCATGTTGATATTTACTGCAAAAAATGTGCTGTTACTTTAATTTAGCGCTTGCAGCGTAGTAAAAATAGGCTCAGTGCGGAAACGATCTCTGCCTTGCTGCAGACGCACCGCTCGTGGAACGCACTGCTGGACAGCAACCGTGCGCAGTGTGCATGCTTTATTAATTCGTTAACATGAGCGAAGAAAAAATACGCACCACATACGCACTGCAAACGGAGTAATGTGAACCTGGCATTATGTGTGTGCGCTGCGAGTGTGCATGATTGCACGGTCTCCAGGAGAGTGCGCGAGTGCTGAATGGTTAAACACTGGCAAGAATTTAAAGATAATGCAATTTATAAACTTTAGTGATGATGTGACACTGCCTCGTTTGTGCAAGTGACAATTCCTGTGTCAACTGTGCAGCGTGCATCTTGCTTATAGACGGATGCGATGTGGTGATTTGAAGACATTTGCGTATTTTGAGAGAGCGCATGTGTGGTCATTCACTCTCGCTGTCTCACACAATGTACCTCACCTTCAGCATTATAATGATTTCACCCGCGCCGGACAGAGACTGAGATGGTGCCGCTGCATGTCATGCCAAATCTCTCATGGCAACGTCCTCAGCTTGAGATCGGCCTTTTTAGAGACCGCCGATCAATCATCCCAACGTGATTATCGGCTGATAATTAGTCAGCTCTACTGCCATTCCTTTTGCATTGAAATCTTTATTAAATGCAATCCTGCGGTTCATAAAGAACTTTATTTTCCTGCCTCCACCAGTGCCATCTATTATTGCCTTGTTTATCTAAAAGTGCTCTTTCCCTTTAAACCTAGCCAAAAAGCCCTTTATGTTGACTGTGAAACACAGTAGTCTTTAATAATATGCATTTATGGTGTAATTGCTAAATTTTCGTGTCAATCCATGTTGATATTTACTGCAAAAAATGTGCTGTTACTTTAATTTAGCGCTTGCAGCGTAGTAAAAATAGGCTCAGTGCGGAAACGATCTCTGCCTTGCTGCAGACGCACCGCTCGTGGAACGCACTGCTGGACAGCAACCGTGCGCAGTGTGCATGCTTTATTAATTCGTTAACATGAGCGAAGAAAAAATACGCACCACATACGCACTGCAAACGGAGTAATGTGAACCTGGCATTATGTGTGTGCGCTGCGAGTGTGCATGATTGCGCGGGCTCCAGGAGAGTGCGCGAGTGCTGAATGGTTAAACACTGGCAAGAATTAAAAAGTACTGCAATTTATAAACTTTAGTGACGATGTGACACTACCGCGATTGTGCAAGTGACAATTCCTGTGTCAACTGTGCAGCGTGCATCTTGCTTATAGACGGATGCGATGTGGTGATTTGAAGACATTTGCGTATTTTGAGAGCGTGCACGCGCGCAGTGATTCACTCTCGCTGTTTGTGAAATTACGTCTCACACAAGGTTTTCAAATTACTTTATAAGTTGTCTAATGAAGAAATATGAAGGTGTGTACCTCACCTTCAGCATTATAATGATTTCACCCACGCTGGACAGAGACGGAGACAGTGACGCTGCATGTCATGCCAAACCTCATGTCAGCTTGAGATCGTTTTTTTGAGATCGGCCTTTTTAGATCAAACATCCCAACGTGATTATCGGCTGATAGTGGTCGGTAGCCGATCAATCGTAGCCCCCCTATTTATTTGCATAGAGCTCAAGCAAAAATAGCTCTATTCGTTTGCAAAGCTCTGTTCAACAGTGGCTACTCAGAGAAAATGGTTACACTAAGTGTTTTGGAAGCAGAAAAAGAGTTCTTGTAGACAGACATTGATCTCTTTGTTTTCGTTAAGCTTTTGCGAACAATCGTAGGAATGTATGTTGTTCAGTCACATCATGTCACGTTAATAACCGTATCTTGTTTAAAGAAATGCCTAATATTAACCGATAGTTGACCTGCTCTTCCAGTTTGTGTTATTTACAAGGCAAGCCTCTGTTTATTATTCTAAGGGGAAAAAAACAAGCTAGCATTGGCTAACATGCTAACAGGAGGAAGTACTGGCAACGGCAGGCACTGACACCATCCATCTCCCAGATGTCAAATAGTTGGACAGAAGTTAGTCAAAGCCTGATGGATTGCCAGAACACAGAAGGAGGGCACTAGCTGTGGAGACAAGCTGCAGAAGTAGCTGAGGTGGAGGGACGCAAGAGCAAGACCCATGCTCAGCGAAGGCCATGCTTTGCATTTCAAATGATGCCACCAGGAGTTGGAGGCGGGCAGATTGTATAAAGCCCTGACACACAAGTGACTGATAAGGTGTGAAAGGAAAGGCTACAAATAGTCATCCGTTAGAGAACTGTAAGTGGGCTTAATTATTCAAACAGAGACAAGTTCCTCGGGGAAGCCCGTTGGGTCTGAAGCTGTCAGGGTTAGAATCATCCGCTGATGGATAATGACTTTCTCGCCCGGCCAGGGTCTTGGAGAAGAACGGCATGCTCCTGGAGCACTGTTTTTTCCCCCTCGGTTTTGTCAGATGGAAAGGTGGCTGTCATTGTGTTATGTCGTCAGTCAGGCCTGTCAGTTGGCGGCAGTCCAGTTATTGATGCGTTGTAGTGGCTTCATGTTCGCAATCACATTTCCTGTTGTTTCATTGGATCAAAAAAGTTCTCAGGTAAAATGATGAACGGTTAACAAATTAGTCGTTCATAATTAAAGCACTAGATTCTCACTAGATTCTTATAAAAACAATTATAAGGCTCCTGACTGTGGAAAAAATATTTTCCAAAGCACAAAAAAAAAAAAATAATTACTCTCTGAGGTGGCATTCACACCACTTAAAAAAAAAATTAAAAGCTTGAAAAAAAAACACTGCAGTGATTTCTGATTCTGGAACAAATGACTCTTGAACTGGTTCGTTTTATTGAATCAATCCAAACAATTAATGAAATAGTCTTGAACTTACAGGCAACTTAGTGGTTTGACTCACTCAATGATTCATGCAGCTATTGGGTTCACTGACTGAACTGTGAGTCATTCTTTGATTTGATCTGATTAATAATAGCTTAATATTTAAACTAATTAATAATAGTTAATAAAGATACTTATTAAAAAAAGTTTTGTTGTAAAATGTTATTTTATTGGTTATTGTCTAGCATAGAGAATACAAGGTTGAATTGAATCAAGTGAGTCGAATACACAGCCTTTTGCAACTGTTCACACTAACTGATAGTCTTAACAATTGTAAAGCATAAATATGTAGCATTTAATTTGCGTCCCCTTGGATCTAGACCACAGCAGATAACTGTGATTAAACATGAGCATGGACAACAGCACAACCATTTATTTTGAACAACCATTTATTTTGAGCGATTCTGTAATTTGTCAACAAAGCTGTTTGGCTCCTAAATGATCCATTATAGGAGCCAATGGTTACCATGTCATTTTCTGGAGTCCGGGTTGTGATATTAGCACAGTAAAAAAAGGACATTTTCATACTAGAACAAGCCTCCTAAAACTTCCTTCCTTCTCTCTGTCTCTCTCTCCCCCTCTCTCTGTAAAGGAGAAAAGTGTGCAGTTATGTAATAAGTTATTGATTTTGCTCTTAGGAAGAGATTGAGCTGCTGAGTCTCCTGCTCTGCCGCTCTCCCAGAGGAGAGTCACTCTGACAACAGACCCTCCCTGATGCTCACTGAGTGTTAAGGCCTTCGACCTGGTCACATATCACTTTCACCCGGTCGCCTCGGGCCAAAGTTGCTCCGAACACACACACACACACACACACACACACACACAAATACGGCTGCTTTGTTGCTTTTAACACAGTGTCCGCTTGTCCAATTGCATCCATTAGTACGGATGAGCAGAGAGCAATTCGAAAAGAGAAGTGTGTGTGCCAGCGTTTAGGCAGCTAAAGAGGGTAAGCCACCCATAGTGTGTGTATGCGTGCATAAAAGAGCATTTGGTTTGGTGTGTTGAGCTAAAAAGACTAAGCCTATCAAAATCTGCTTGTGTGTGTGTGCGTGCAAGGGTTGATGGAGATGTCGGGACCTGTTAGTGCTGCTGGAGTTGCGAGCAGGGCGTTTGCTGGTAGGGGGTCTTTGTTCAGAGGGGAAAGAAGCCATAGAGCTGGCTCCTCAGGCAAGCCAAGGGTCAACTGCTCAGCTCATCCATCTTCCAGCCTGGCAGTGACCTGTCAGCTCGGCTGCTCACGTTACTAAGCAGAGCAGGCAGGCCTGCATTGTGCAAGCTGCTCTGTTTGCAACCATGTGTAAATGAAGTTAATATTCACTGACCCCATGCCCAGCCCGTGAGCGACCCCAGTGACACCACGGAAATCACAACATTACCAGCGAAATGACAAAGATTCCTGGCTATTCACATCGGCTATTTATTTCGCATTGTTTCAGCGTTTTTGTTCTCGCTGTCAAAATATGTGTATTTGATGTAATGCCGCATTTCCCTGCTGAGTCAAAAATGATAAAAAAAGATTTCTCTGCCGAGTCACTTTCAGCTTTATTGTGTTGAACTGAAGTTTTGCATTAAACATGACAGGAATTACGTGTTCAACACTGTTGGATTGAGGCAGCTCATGTTTTGCACTTTCCCATGCAAAAGCAAAGATGAGTTTGTGTACAGTATCTTAAAAGAAGGAAATGGCTGGTTATTAGTTATTTGATGTTTTGTGATTATATACATAAGACTAAAAGTTACAGGATCTTAAGGATAAGGATGTTAAGGATGTTGGGTGAATTGAATTTAATAGGCAAAACTTTGTATACAGTACAGTACTTAGAATAAATGTTTTATAATATATATTATTATGTAAATAGATAAATAAGAAAAACTATGTAAACTATGTAAAACTATTAAAAAATTTATATATATATATATATAAAATGAAGTGCTTATTTTTATTTGTACTTATAATAATTTATTTCAAGATATAATTGCAGTTTAATTAACAGAAGCACTCATGGAAAAGGATAAAATTAATGAGAAGTTTTAAAATAAACATAAACCGTGTTTGCATAAAAGGCATCACTAATTTGATGTTTTTCGGAAGTCTCAGTGTACTTTTACGATCGAATCCTCCGAGATCAATGTTTAAACAAATAGCTTTCCAAATTCACATTCGAAATCGTTCCACATTCGCGGTGCTCTGCTGGGACCGGGATGCTGTTTGTTAATGAGAAGCAGACTAAATTCTCTCCTGCTCATAAAATGAGATTAAGGAGAAGAAATGTCACACACACAGAGCACTGTCTCTTAGCCAAGTTATTACTGAATGTAACTCGAAGTGAACACATTGTGCCAAAGAAGAATCAATAAAATTAGAAAGTAATGCTGTTCTTCTACTTTTGTGGGGACAGCTACGAGCGGCACAGTAATCAAGACTACATGAAACGATCATTTGTCTGAGGAGATGATTATCGGAAGATAGCAATGTGTGCCACATGTTAGTTTTTCATGGATCACCAGCAGTGATGCTGGGATTTGATTGAGTGCTATCATTTAGTTTCTATAGTGATAGAGCGTGGGTAGCTTTGGGTGTGCGTGGATGTGCGTTTGTTCAAAAATGTGTGCGTCCGTGCAGGTTCGGACAGGTCACGGCTGTGTTTGGCTTCATAATGAGGGACCTCTGCCGGTTTGCCATTGTGCGTTCACTTAGTCACCTCTATCAAAGCTGCAAAGTCATCCAGACTGTGTGTCTCGGAGTGTGTGAGGGATAACTTGCTGATGGTGGAGGTTTGATTTAGGTCCGATTAGCTATGGTCGTAGTGCTCTTAAGAAGATCTTTTGCTTTTTATCTTTCAAGAAAAGACCACATTTTGGGGTTGTTTACCACGGTGACAGCTGTGCTTCATTTCGGCACTTCATAAACACAAAGTCTTTGTTGAAATAAAAAGACAATTAAGCAAAACAGGTTTAAGGGAGAGGAGCTAACTCAAGACATCAGTATGATTGCTGGAAGCAGAGTTCACAACAAGAACGGTAACTATAAAGACGTCCACACCAGCGAACGATATTGTCTGTTTATTCTAAGCGCACGTGCATATGCCACTTTAAATTCTCGAGCTCGTTATAGCAGGATGGATTCTGATTGGCTGTCAATGTTTGTATCGTTCATCAGCTGCAAGAAATCGTTCTGAAAATGATTCCAACGATATCGTTTCTCTTTGCCTTTATCATTATAGTTGTAGTGTGGACTCTGCTATTCTTTAATATTGAGAACGATTTTTAGAACTAAATATTTTTTGTTATCTTTATAGTTATCGTCCTTGGTGTGAACGGGGCTTTATACTATAAATTGATATGTTTGCATGCACTAATTTTTGTCAAAACGAAAAAATGCAATCCAATTTCAGTTTCTTTGCAATCTGATTCACATTTTCAGAATTGTAGAGCCAAATTATTATAAACGTAGCTTTTAACGTAATTTGTGGCGTTGTTTGTTTAATGTTAAAATGTCTTTGTTTTCAATTTGCTAATCAATGCAGTAAATCAGGCTGAATGACGTGGAAGGGGATGTGCGGTTGCCTCAGGATATGCTTCTATTTTCTATTTTGCAATCAGCCGCAAAACAAGCGACCAGCATTTACACTTGGAAGGAAGCATTTCACCTGAGGCATTTTAAATTCTGGTGAAAGCCCCAAACCTTTTTTTCCTAAAAGGCCGCTTTGTTCTAAAAGTGCTTCTTTTCACTGTAAAAGTGACATTTCATGTTTCCTTCTTTTCCGCTATCACAGAACATTTCATGTGCCAGGAAAGCCATCTGGGCAGATGCTATTGGGATGAGCTGAGCTGTTGTATTTAACTGAAATGTATCTCTCCCTTTTTTGGTCTGTTTAACAGCAATAACATTTTACAGATCCCTTCTTTCAGTATTTTGCCACAATTTTATGTCCATTCAGGCCGTATTTCGAGCGTAATCACATTTATTTGCAGTCTGCCTCACATGAGAAATGAGGAGCAAGTTGAAAGATCTTTTCTTGGCAGCGACGATGTCCACCTCCAGCCAACACAAATGTGACTGTCAAAGCATAATGCATTCAGCAGTAATTACAGAGATATAACGTTCCTGCCCTATTCTGTTTAAAATATACATGTAAAAGAGAAGCATTGTTGTGCCATTGTATTGTGCACAAAAGATGCCATTACATGTGTTGTAAAAGTATTTAGCTTAGCGGCATGCTTTCAAGAAAAGACCACATTTTGGGGTTGTTTACCACGGTGACAGCTGTGCTTCATTTCGGCACTTCATAAACACAAAGTCTTTGTTGAAATAAAAAGACAATTAAGCAAAACAGGTTTAAGGGAGAGGAGCTAACTCAAGACATCAGTATGATTGCTGGAAGCAGAGTTCACAACAAGAACGGTAACTATAAAGACGTCCACACCAGCGAACGATATTGTCTGTTTATTCTAAGCGCACGTGCATATGCCACTTTAAATTCTCGAGCTCGTTATAGCAGGATGGATTCTGATTGGCTGTCAATGTTTGTATCGTTCATCAGCTGCAAGAAATCGTTCTGAAAATGATTCCAACGATATCGTTTCTCTGTGCCTTTATCATTATAGTTGTAGTGTGGACTCTGCTATTCTTTAATATTGAGAACGATTTTTAGAACTAAATATTTTTTGTTATCTTTATAGTTATCGTCCTTGGTGTGAACGGGGCTTTATACTATAAATTGATATGTTTGCATGCACTAATTTTTGTCAAAACGAAAAAATGCAATCCAATTTCAGTTTCTTTGCAATCTGATTCACATTTTCAGAATTGTAGAGCCAAATTATTATAAACGTAGCTTTTAACGTAATTTGTGGCGTTGTTTGTTTAATGTTAAAATGTCTTTGTTTTCAATTTGCTAATCAATGCAGTAAATCAGGCTGAATGACGTGGAAGGGGATGTGCGGTTGCCTCAGGATATGCTTCTATTTTCTATTTTGCAATCAGCCGCAAAACAAGCGACCAGCATTTACACTGGGAAGGAAGCATTTCACCTGAGGCATTTTAAATTCTGGTGAAAGCCCCAAACCTTTTTTTCCTAAAAGGCCGCTTTGTTCTAAAAGTGCTTCTTTTCACTGTAAAAGTGACATTTCATGTTTCCTTCTTTTCCGCTATCACAGAACATATCATGTGCCAGGAAAGCCATCTGGGCAGATGCTATTGGGATGAGTTGAGCTGTTGTATTTAACTGAAATGTATCTCTCCCTTTTTTGGTCTGTTTAACAGCAATAACATTTTACAGATCCCTTCTTTCAGTATTTTGCCACAATTTTATGTCCATTCAGGCCGTATTTCGAGCGTAATCACATTTATTTGCAGTCTGCCTCACATGAGAAATGAGGAGCAAGTTGAAAGATCTTTTCTTGGCAGCGACGATGTCCACCTCCAGCCAACACAAATGTGACTGTCAAAGCATAATGCATTCAGCTGTAATTGCGGAGATATAACGTTCCTGCCTTAGTCTGTTTAAAATATACATGTAAAAGAGAAGCATTGTTGTGCCATTGTATTGTGCACAAAAGATGCCATTACATGTGTTGTAAAATGTATTTAGCTTAGCGGCATGCAAATGATTTTAACAGCTGCTTTTCCTGAAGGTTTGTGCCAGAGCTCTTTCCTCAGTGTTTGTTTTTACCCTTTCACAATTATTTTTTTTTATTAGTGTTTCGTTCATAGACCTAATCCCCCGCACCCCCAAAAAAATAAGTAATCTATTTTTTAAATGAGTGTTTATGGCACTGATGGGACTTTTTTTTTTTTAAGCGAACAGCTGTTTTTTGGCACGATTCATGAAGTTAACATTTTAACTATATTTAGGAGGACTCTGACAGGCTTTGATCTGTTCTTTCTTCAGAAGTCTTTCTTGTTCCTCTCTGAGGGCTTCAGAGGGCATCCTGGTGTGTCCTTCAGCACAGTGTAAGAGAATGCTAATCTTCTCTTTGTTTCTGACGGAAAGCTACTTATCTCTCCTCCACACAGGTAGCTGCCATGAATGAGATTCTTGTCTGCATGTAAAGGAACACACCCCTAATCCAACCTGTTCGCTCCCAGTAATGCGTGGGGCACTGTGCGAATAGCTCCGAACAAGATCCATCTTTTAACATTTTAATCTGACATTTTCACAACCCTCTAATCCAACTTTTCGGCTTTTTTCTGTTAGCGTTACGGCTCCCCGTCTCAGTCTAGCAGTTGTAGGAGAAATGCAAAGGCTACAGGGCCAAAACCGGACCCCATCCTGATGTGTTGCTTTCTTCCTGCCTTTTGATTCTTCCCCTTTCCTTTGTACCCTCGGCCTATTTCCTGAAGTTGGGTAGATTTCTAGCCGTCTTAGGGGGAAAGATTAAAATGCTTGCCACACAAGGGCTGACAGCATGGAAACAGGCTTTCTGTGAGTTTGAAAGATTTTAGTTTCTCTCAGAGTGCTTTCATCAGTGGTGGAAATAATAGTATCTATTGATAACTATTTCTTTTCATAGCCAGAAAGTGCACTATTCAAGAGTAAAAAATATAATGCTAATCTTGTTTGTTTACTTTTTTACAGCATGAGGTAAAGACAAGTTTCACTATAATTAATGTCAGATAATTTCTATAACTCGCATAGATGCACAGATGTCATCAGATAAACTGTAGTTCTAAACATTTCCAAGTAGTGTGATCACATACTAGCATGCTGCTTAATATATACTGCGGAAATGTTATTTGTGTGCTGTGCACAGTATGAGCAAGTTCTATATGAAATATGCAGATGACCTACTACATTTGCCAAAATGTGCAGTATACAACAGAGCACGCTGCGTGAGATACTGCATCCCACAATGCATTGAGCTTGACTTGACCTTGCGTTACCAGTGTGATGGAATTTAATTAGTTGTTTTTAAAACTCATTATTTGATTTGAATGTCAAATGTTTAGACTTTTAGCTGTTTATAATATATCGTATATGAGGTCATGTGACAATAAGGTGGCATAATACTTGAAACATTTATAGTTAAATAATATTCTATAAACTATTTCACTTATTATTAAAAAGTCCTTTACAAAGGCAGCCCTTCTGAAAATAAAAGTACTTATTATGGAAATAATACACTTTCAAATAATATACTTGCTATCTAAATGCGACACTAAACTGCATGTTAACTGATTTAAAGCATGACAAAACATTATTAAAATATAATTATTTAAAGTTTACTATAAAGTAAAACTTGAACAAATGAAACAATAACAAAGTGCACTTGTGTATTAAGAATCATAGTCATAAAAGTACATTCTCTTCAGGTACAATTATGTGGCCTGTTTATCTGTAAGTACAGTTTTTAAAAAAAATTAAAAAAATTACACCAAAAAATATTCTACAAGTGCATATTCAATACAATTAAGCACACTTCTTTTTCAGTACAAAGTGTGTGCTATGCAGTATTCTTTTAGTAGCAAACTACTGTTCCATTCTGAACATAGCTTAAGATCAGAAAGTAATATACTGAGGTCTACAAAGGGCAGTCCAGAGGTTTATAGGAAATTTCATCGAAAGAAAGCCAACAAGAGAAAACAACTGACAGCACAAGACCAAAAGAAAAACCAGCACTTGCTTTAAGAAAGCCTGTGATTAGGACATTTCCTCACCCTCCCTAGAGGGAGGACTGTTAGAGAATTTCGTAGTCAATACGCTAATTTTAGACAAGTCAGCAGTCTGTGCAGTTCAGCTGGACATTGTCTTGAATTTTACCCCTGGGTTGCTATTACATCTCTCGACTAAGTCTTTAAAAATGAGGAGGGATTTATTGGTGCAAAGGCCAAAAATAGTGCTAAAGCTGATTTTGAGGAAATCAGTATCAGAAGTCTCATTACAAATGTCTAGACATGATTTTTGTGTGACTGGCTTGTGCAGAATACATATTAGAGATTGAGATATTATAGAAGCAAAGTCTTCCTGCATTATCAGTGCCGTGTAAGAACTGCTGAGAGACCTGTTTTTTTCCCTTTAGCTGAACCAGAGTGCTTGACCACTGAAAGGTAAATTAGCGATGCTGGCACTCGCTGCCTGCTATAGACTCTGGGAGAAATGTCAGGCTGTTTTCTCTGTTGTTCTGTTTAACCTCAACCTTGTATTTAGCTTAGCGGCATGCAAATGATTTTAACAGCTGCTTTTCCTGAAGGTTTGTGCCAGAGCTCTTTCCTCAGTGTTTGTTTTTACCCTTTCACAATTATTTTTTTTTATTAGTGTTTCGTTCATAGACCTAATCCCCCGCACCCCCAAAAAAATAAGTAATCTATTTTTTAAATGAGTGTTTATGGCACTGATGGGACTTTTTTTTTTTAAGCGAACAGCTGTTTTTTGGCACGATTCATGAAGTCCCTTTAGCTGAACCAGAGTGCTTGACCACTGAAAGGTAAATTAGCGATGCTGGCACTCGCTGCCTGCTATAGACTCTGGGAGAAATGTCAGGCTGTTTTAATCTCTTTCTCTGTTGTTCTGTTTAACCTCAACCTGTGTTTCTAAGGGGCCGACTAATTTCTTTGTGCAGTAAATGAGGTTGCTGTTGCCTGCTCTGCGTGCCCATGTCAACAAGCACATCCCATTAGCTCACCTTCATGCTATAGGCAGCTCGAATAAAGCCTGTGCTCACCAAGTCCTTCAGCTAACTTTTTAAACCTGCCTGAGCTACTGTTTTTCCTTTCCGTTTCACAATTTAGCAGTCAAGCCCCCTTTAGCTGAACCAGAGTGCTTGACCACTGAAAGGTAAATTAGCGATGCTGGCACTCGCTGCCTGCTATAGACTCTGGGAGAAATGTCAGGCTGTTTTCTCTGTTGTTCTGTTTAACCTCAACCTGTGTTTCTAAGGGGCCGACTAATTTCTTTGTGCAGTAAATGAGGTTGCTGTTGCCTGCTCTGCGTGCCCATGTCAACAAGCACATCCCATTAGTTTGCCTTCATGCTAGTGGCAGCTCGAATAAAGCCAGTGCTCACCAAGTCCTTCAGCAAAGTTTTTAAACCCGTTTAAGGTAGTGTTTTTCCTTTCCGTTTCACAATTTAGCAGCCAAGCGGTTATGTTGGCAGAACATGTTTTCAATTCAGAGCCGAAATGGGCAGTTAAGTGGAGGATATCGTCTCAATGTCAGTTTCATAGATTGGTTAGCATGCTCTCAAGAGCCGCTGGCACACGGGGTCATGTAGCGCTAATTCAGTCATGATTACATGCTAGCAGACATTATGCAGCATGGCAGAAGGAGGCATAATTGGGCAAGCCTCATCTTTTTCTCCCACAGAAATAAAGCTGTCAGGAAGGGTAAAACAAAGCTATCATTTATCTCTGCGGTGGCGGGTTAGTGCGTTAGCACAATGGTAGCGTGTTTTTTGACTAGTTCAGCGGCAGTATTTGCGCATCTATGTTGGGAGGGCAGGAATTTGGGCCCCAGAAAGGGCCGTGTTCGTGCATGTCACTCATAGTAAAACCAGAGAGGTGGAGTGGAGACAGGTTCTCAGGCGGACCCCTGTGTCAGCGCTACATTTGATTTGAGGCCTAATTTGCTGGTTGGTTGCTTGTGTAAACAACTTGGGGATACTTGGGCTTCTCAGATGCCGCGATAAACAAATCCTGATCACATGGATGTAAAAATAAACCGTCCCCGCTTCAGAGACGTAAAAGCCAGTCGAGTCGGCAGTTGAGAGTCCTCCTGTTTTGGTGATTTGCGATAGCGCTAATCTTAAGTGTGTTCACGAATGAACCGTTGAGTGCCCACAGCCAGGTCTTGAGCTCTCGGGCTCAGGCGAGATCTTTTCCCCATACAGATCGGCTCAGAGCTGAAAACTAAAACTAACAGACACACCAGCTTACCAGGAAAATGGTTTCTGTGTTTCCTGTCCCATTTCTTTTTTTCATCAACTTTTCATTCCTTCCCTTTCCCTTTCCTGTTCCCTTCTCTTAACTGTCCTGTTTCTCTTTTTTATCATTCACTCTCAGAAAAAAAGGTACAAAAACTGTCACTGGGGCGGTACCTTTTAGGTACTAAAATGGACACTTTAGGTACTTATATGCTCCTCTTTAAGGTAACAATATGGACTCTTTAGGTACAAAGGTGTGCCTTTTGAAAAAGTACCGCCCCAGTGACAGCTTTTGTACCTGTTTTCTGAGTGTTTTTCTTTTCATTCCTTCCCTTTCCCCTTTTCTTTCCCTGTTTTCATTCCTTGCCTTATCTCTGCTGTTCCTTCTCATTTTCCCATTCCTCGCCTTACCTTCCTTGTCCGCTTTCTTTTCTGTTTTGTTCTTTACTTACTTTTTTGTTCCTTCTCTTGTTCATCTTCCTTACCTGGTCTTTTCCTGTTACTTTTCTTGCTTCTTCTGCTCGCGTTCCTGTACCTGTCTTTTTCCATTTTCCTTTTCCTTTTCTTTTTCCTTTTTCCTTTTCCTTTTCCCTTTCCCTTTCCCTTAATTTTCCTTTTGTTTTATTCTTTTCTTACCTTTCTTGTACTTTCTCCTGTTTGTCTTCTTTATCTTTCCCTTTTCCTTTTTTTCTTTTTCTTTTCATTTTCTTGTTTCAATTTCTGTTTTTGTGCTTTTTCTTAGTTGTCTTCTCCTTTTCCTGTTTCTTTCTTATCTTTCCTTTTACCGGTTATTTTACTTTACTGTCCCTTCCTTTTCCTCCTGTATTCAGCATTTTCTTTTCCTGGTTCTTTTCCTGTTCATTTTCCCTCTCCTTCTTTTCTTCTCCTTTCCAATGTTTGGAAATCCCTTGTTCAGAGACAACACTGTATAAATATATGGAAAGGAATCTTAATACTGTATGTTTTGACACTACACATATATTGTTGAATGTTTTTTTTTTGGTGTAATTATTTCATTTATACAATGAAAAATGATTCAATACAATTAAATGAATACTACATGGAAAAATACATAAATACCATTAAACCATGGCTATTTCACGGTACACTTTGCCAGCACCACCTCCTTACAACAAGAACTAGACTTGCTGCTTTCAATTACAAGTCCTCACTGGTTAAAATCACATCCCTTTCCTCCACTTCTCAGCCTCAGAAGGCTCTTGTTCTTTACATTGCACAGCCACACCATGCCATGATTCTGAGCTAAATACACAGTGACAGGGCTTTCATGTAGCTGAAATGAGGATACCGTATCCTTCAGCCACCCCCCATCTCAATAAGGTGGTGTTTAAAATGAGGAAATCGGTCGACCTCCTATGCGATCTCCATTTTAGTCTTGTCACGGAAATCTGCAGGATTTTTTCTCCTCTTTTTGAAGGCCTTTAGGAAATAATGCAACTACTGAGATCTAAAAATTAGGCTGGGAATTGATAATCAGTAGTGTTGTGTCCCTGGTAATAATCATTAAAATGCATAGCTGTGAACAAAGTAATATTTATCCAGGGGATGTGGGCATGGTTGGGGTTTAAGAAAAATCATGTGGGCCCGATTCCCTCTTTAGGCTGAAGGGGGTTTTAAGCAAACAGCTGCTAAGTGTGGATTAGTGGCTCTCAGCAGTGCAGACCAAAAGGCCAAACCGAAAATAGCTTATTTCTCTTTGCTTACTGATGTGAACTAGAAAATACCTCAGCCTGTGGAATCACCCCAGACTTGTTCTCTCTGCATTTTTTTTCTTTTTCAGAAGGTTAATTAACACCACCTTTTCTAGTGATGAATTATAAAGTCATGAACAACTGAATAAAAGGGAACAATCATTTTATTAGGTATTTAATGTTGTCTAATTATAATGCAAATAGTAATATATGATTATAATACTTTGTTGGCAATTCAGCCCATATGGGCATATGAAATAAAGAATGGGAGTAAATGACTCGTTGTCATTGGAACGTGTGAGGGTGATTCTTGTGCATAGCCTAAAGCGATCTGGCCCTAATTTCTGCTTTGTCTCTGATCCCTGGCTGCCTGTGGGATGTCCTTTTTTCCTCTCATAAAAGGTGAAATACTGAAATAATCCATTTAAGTTTCCTATTTTCCACAGTAACCTTGCCTCTAGGACATTTCTGACTGCTAGAGGTGGTGTAAAGGCAAGCATGCTAGTGCTTTTGGGGTGATCAGGAATATAAGGCCCCTGGTTGATGCAACATATGAGTGACTCAGTGTGTGTTGTAATGACCCAGCAGAAAATGTTAGTGCTCAGAATTTGATCTTTTCATATTTCTTTATGATTATTTATTTTTCTATGTATCGACTTGTGTCTTAAAACATCTTAGGAGAAAAAAAGGACAGTTGTTGACAAAATTACTGCTATAAACAGTGCTATTTTAGTATAATTTACATATTATATATTTATTAATGTTTTGAATTAACTTTTTTTTATTATTCACTTTATGTTTGAGTAATTTTGTTATGTGTTTTTGTAATTTTTTAAAAATGTATATATTTATCTGAAATTTTTTATTTCTGTTTAAGTTTTAGTAATTTTAGTACTTCAACTTAAACTTAATTACAGGTACATTTCGAACTTTTCGAAGTTTAAACTTTTTTTATTTTATTTTATTTTATGTTTGCTTTATTTTAGTTTTTGTTAACTATAACACCACTGGCTGTAAATATAAAATTAATATGGTTTGCATATCTCTGATCATTTGCTCCTCGGAGAATTGAATAAGAATTGTTTAAGTTCATGTTAAAATCTCAGATTTTTGATAGCAAATGTTTAGATCTCTTCTAAAACCCTAGAAGAGATACATTGACCACGATCTGATAATTTGAGAAGAAACAACTGAGATATTAAAGAGACATTTTCTTTCTTTCTTATGAGAGTGCTTCAGGGGCAGTCTAATCCAAACACTAGATGATACAAAATGTGAACACATGCTAATTCTCTCTCTCTTTCTCTCCATCACCATCCAGCCTGTGGTCGTGGATTCTACAAGTCTTCATCTCAGGATCTTCAGTGTTCCCGTTGTCCCGCACACAGTTATAACGACAGAGAGGGCTCATGGAGATGTGACTGCGAGGACGGCTACTACAGAGCCCTCTCTGACCCCCCATCTGTTGCCTGCACTAGTGAGTGAGCCGTTTGTCAATCTTCCTTTCCTTTCCTTTCCTTTCCATATCTTTATACTTGTTTTCTGACGTATCTCATTCCCAATTCCAAGCAATTGTCTGTTTCCTGTCAGATGAGATTTTAATTAAAAGAAGCGACAGGCACCTCTGTATTTTAAGGGGCACTGAGGCAGTCCTGGCTCACTTGGTGCCCAAGGCAAAATAAGGAGAGAGAGGGAAAAAAAAACTTGTTTTAACTGCTTAGTAGTTCTTACTTAATTTAAGTATGAGACATGATAGTCCAGTCTTACAGTATTTGTCTAGCATGATTTTTTTTGTTTTTTTAAATAATAATAAAACCAACTTAACTCAAAAATGTGAGTGGGCAGGTGTTTGGATTCAGTTTGAATGGGCATAACGATTCCGGTAATTACAGTCAGAACAAACGGAAGCAGGTCTCAGCAGTTCTTTCCTCTCCTTCCCTCCCTCTAATAACCACCTGTCGTCTTCTTTCCTCTCCTTGGCCATCTCTCTTTTTGAATAACACGTCTATTCTACAGCCATTGATGACTTATTTACACAGGCCAGACAAGGGTGAAAAGAGGCGGTGAGGGAGTTCAGGGCGAGTCGGTCTACCTGGAAATATGCTCAAAGACAGGTTCAATCAGGTAGAATCTCAGGATGTGCTTCACTTCCTGAAGACAAAGAGATGGAGAGAGCACATTAAAGCAAGGATTAGGGCTGTACGATATTGAAAAAAAACAAAAAACTTTTTTGACAAACATTGTGATATGAGCTGCAATATCTATCTATCCATCTATCCATCTATCCATCTATCCATCTATCCATCTATCCATCTATCTATCTATCTATCTTGAGTTGCATCCTGAGTTCCTTTTGTTTATTAATTATTGTACAAAGGCATATAATGATGATTTTAATTTGGTTAATTGTGCTGTGATGCTACGGTAGACAACAGAGAATGACAAATGTAATTTGTGTAGATGAGAGAAACATATTAGACCCTAGCTGTGCTGTTGTGGATCAGGGTAGATGTGCAGCCTATCCTATGATGACACATATGTCATGCATTAATCATTCAACTACGCTTTACCTCTACAGTATTTTCCAGTATGTATCCACTCTCATTTCTTCTTTCTTACAGTAACTCCCCCACAT
This sequence comes from Sinocyclocheilus grahami, assembly GCF_001515645.1. Taxonomy (NCBI): domain Eukaryota; kingdom Metazoa; phylum Chordata; class Actinopteri; order Cypriniformes; family Cyprinidae; genus Sinocyclocheilus; species Sinocyclocheilus grahami. The sequence goes on from NW_015506784.1 coordinate 62,283, forward strand.
TTGTCTCACCGCTGCTTTCCAAAAGAGATGATCACACTAAAACACACTAGTCTAATTGTTGCCCATTGCCCCCCAATCAGAGAACAGAGAAAACACAGGCCTCGAATTCACCACACAATTACTCTCGTCTCCGCTGCCTTCCTCTTTCTCTTTCCCTCCAAGTACACATCAGATATGTTACTCCCCTGACCGCAGTCTGGCTGTTGTTACTCTGTCTGGGTATGAAAACATTGACGTTACTGAAAAATGCACGCAGAACGCAGGGATTAAGAGTCATGTAGTTTCTCGCAATGGCTTTTTCAGAGGGAAAATTAATGGTGAAGTCATATGAGTTGTACAATGTGGAAACGCAGTTATAATGACGACACAGGCCCTTAAAGATGATGCATAAGTATACATGATATATTATGTGATATGATATCTTAATTTAAAATATTAATTATTTTATATAAAAAATATAAAATTAAAATATATAAATTAAAAAAAAAGAAATGAACACTTTTTATTCACAAAGAACAAATGTTTCTTGAACACTAAATCAGAATGATTTTGTAACATTGAAGACTGGAGTAATGGCTGCTGAAAATTCAGCTTTGCCATCACAGGAATAAATTACATTGTAAAATATATTCAAATAGAAAAATATTTATTTTTTTGTAATAATATTTCTTACTTTCTTAGTATTTTTGATCAAACACATGTAGCAACATTAAAAAATCTTACCAAACTTTTGGACAGTAATGTAGAATGATGTAGGCCACACCATGCATTGTTAAATCACAAAGATATAACGTTAAAGAAGAAATCCAGATGCACAAAGAATTAAGGGAGGATTCTAAATCACAGTGAGTCATAAAGGATCTGGCAAGAGTTTGGGATAATAAGGATGTGACAGGAGGGAAAAAAATGCAAATCAAGGGGGTAAAACAAAAAACTTTTAACAAACATAAATCGCATCTCTTTTGAAGTGTTGTGCATGCAAAATACTGTCCTCACCAGACTTGTCTTAATTATCTCGGGATTAAGTTATTGTGACCATCTGAATTGTCTGGGATGAAGATTTCTTTTTTGGGGATTTAAAGCCGCATGGAACTGAATGGTAATTGGGGGTGAATTTACATTCGCTGAATAAACACCCTGATGGACAGCTTTTTAAATGAGCGAGGTGTAAACCTACCGAATCTTAAGCTCTGTCAATACGCACTCAGCTCCTCAGAACACGGATTAAGAGCGGCCTTAATGAAATTCAGATTTCCAGAGTGAAAGGAATTAATATTCACTTGAAGAAAGGTCTGTCATTGTTGAAAGGAAGAAAAAACAGCACAAAGTTTCTCAGAAATATTCCCTTATTTGAGATTTTTATCTACAGTACAAAATAATCCCAATGGCATGGCATACATTCTCCCGGTTTTTACTGAATCTTAAGCTCTGTCAATACGCACTCAGCTCCTCAGAACACGGATTAAGAGCGGCCTTAATGAAATTCAGATTTCCAGAGTGAAAGGAATTAATATTCACTTGAAGAAAGGTCTGTCATTGTTGAAAGGAAGAAAAAACAGCACAAAGTTTCTCAGAAATATTCCCTTATTTGAGATTTTTATCTACAGTACAAAATAATCCCAATGGCATGGCATACATTCTCCCGGTTTACCACAACCTGTGAGGCGTCAAGATAAATGGGCGATACTTAGGCGAGCCTGCTGCGTTCGAGAGAAGTTTTTTTTTTCTTTTTAGATAGAACGAAAGAAGGGAGTTCTTGACAGCTTTCAGAGATGACATCAATCACTCGACAGCTGCGCATGGTGTCGGCACTAGCGAAGGTCTTGGAGGGGCGGTAGGAGGGTGGGACTTCGTGACAGAGAGAAAAAGAGGAAAAGGGAGAGTGGGAGACATTGAAAAAGTGAGAAAGAAAGTAAGAGAAAGTGAGAGTGCATAACCTACATACTCTCTTTTCAGCTCTCTTCAAGCTCTGGAATCGTCACTTCCATTCGTTGACGTGTCCCTGAGGGTGAGACTTTCCTTTTTCCCACAGTTGCTAAGGGGCAGGAGTACAGTAATAAAACCAGCCTCTCTCGACCATCTCTCTCTGGCTCCATCCCTCAATCTAGCCATGGTGCTTGGTACAAGTAAGGCCAAAGTTCAGGTACCATGTTTGTAGATTAAGGATTAGTGGCTGGACTGTTTAAACACGGTTCAGAAGTAGCGGCCCTCTGGGACCCTCATTAGTGTGGTGAGTCTTAAAGGGATAGACACTCAAAAAATGAAATATCTCATTTACTCATCCTCATGTTATTCTAAACCGGTATGACTTTCTTTCTTCTGTGGCAAAAAAAATCACTATAAATACAACCCGTATAGACACTATCTTTTAAAAATTTTGTGTTCAGTTTTTCTTTTTCTTTAGAAAGGATGCATTAAATTGATTAAAAGTGATAGTACAGACTTTTTCATTGTTACAAAATAAATGCTGTTCTTTTGAACAGAGTATCATGATTTCCACAAAACATATTTAGCGGAACTGTTTTTTTTAACATTGATAAAAATAAAAAATATTCCTTGAGCAGTAAATCAGCTATTAGATTGATTTCTGACGTATCATGTGACACTGAAGACTGGAGTAATGACTGCTGAAAACTCAATTTTACCATTCCAAGGAATAACATTTTTTTTCACAATATATTCAAACAAAACAATTATTTTAAATTATAATAATATTTCTCAGTATTGCTGTTTTTACTGTATTTTTGATCAAATAAATAAGAGACTTCATTAAACACATTACAATATCCTTTGAATGGAAGAGTATATACTATGTTTTTTGCTTTTGTGTAACAAGCAGACCTAAATTTAAGTCATTATTCACTCCAAAATTGACTGCAAAAGATGTATTGTCATCAAAAATGTCATTACCTTTCATTAAATTGAAAATAGGATATTTGTTAAGATTCATCTTCTGTGATCCACAGAAAAAAATAAAGTCATACAGGATTGGAACGGCTTGAGGGTGAGTGAATGACAAGATTTTTGGGTCCATTATCCTTTACTAGGAGGAGTAGCACTAAGACAGCCAAGAGCTGCTCAATGTGCAGATAACAACTGGATTCCTGAGTTAAGCTCCAGTGCTGCTTGGCCTGAGACTTCAGGCTTCACACACACGCACACGCACACACACACACACACACAAGATCAGCAGGTTGACCTAATTAACATTCTCTCACAGGAAAACAGCAAGGGTAAGAATCGTGACCACATTTTTCTAAATTTAAAGATGATTTTATTATCTTTTTTCGCATTTATTATCTCACTTTTTGGATTGGAAGGATATTCAGCTCCTTTACATGTTAAAAATCACTGTTAGAAATGTCACTTAATCTCATCTGCCAGACTTTTGACTAAAGGCTTAAAGTGTGGTCCACATCGCAGCCAAGTACAGTCTACTTGGACAGGGCAAGACCTTCATATAAAGCGATCAATCACATTTCATGTTTTTACACGCCATTTAAGGGCGGGTTTATCTGAAATGGATTATACCACAACAATAGACCGCTGTAGCATTTGGACCAATCAGACACACAACTTTTTGTTATATTTAACAAATAATATCGAACTCCCCATCACCTAACCAAATGGCCAATTACGAGGGTCTATGGACCCTTCCCCCGAAATGCACCTAACACCTCAGAAAGGCAGAACAGGCCTCTGGTTCCATGGTAACCAATGCTGAGATCACTGGTTTTATGGCCTAAAAGGAATGCAGGAGATAAACTCCCTCATTCTCCTCATAAGAAAGGCACAAATGCACAGGAGAAACTTCGCTGTGGAAAAAAATCATTCAGATGGCATGGCCCTTTCCGTGAACGACTGTAGAGAAAACACAGGAAAAAATAGAAGAGAAGTTATCAGTTTTGTGTGTAATCTTCATCAGATACTCCGTGAACAGACTGTGGGCGGTTTGAGGCTATACAATCTATAAAGTGTGGGTTAAACTTATTTTAAAAGAAGGTTCAAGGGGAAAGCAAAATTAACGAGTGTGAAAGAGTGCACACAGGCTTTAAGCAAGCTTCATACCCATTTAAAGAATAGTTTGGTTTGTGGTGTAGAGAATCAAGCTGTCTGTGGCAGATATTTGTCCCAGTTTCCCCCAGACATACTGCAGCGTCCCTGCAGAATCAGTCTCAAAGCAGACTGCAGAGGAGATGACAGATTACATATATAGAAACACATATGCACTCGTGTGTGAAAGAGCAAATGAGAGCAGTAAACTCGGAGGGCATTTTGTTGTTAACCAGCAGACGATGACGCTCTCAACAGTGGATAAAAAAAATAAAAAAACGACTGCAGGACTCTCCAGATGCCAGATGTACACTCGGCAGGAAAGTCTTTAGTCTTTTTCATTCTATACTTGTTGTTTTCACCCTGTACTTTAATGAGAAAAATGAGAAGAATATATTTTCATAAATGCCAAATGTTCGATTGTGATTCAATGTATACAAAGAGAAAAATTATACTATTTTAATTATAATAATAATAAAAAAAGTTCATTATGCGTTTGCCATATGCAAATGAAAATCATGTCGTTCCAAACCTGTAAGACCTTTGTTCATCTTTGGAACACAAAATTAAGATTATTTCCATGTGACATCAGTGGTTCAACCTTGCATCATGGTACTGTCGTGAACGTGCATCACGGAAGAGAAGAAATTGTTGAATAAAGTTGTTCTTTTTGTTTTCTTTGTGCACGAAAGTATTCTCGCAGTTTCATAAAATTAAGGTTGAACTATTGATGTCATATGGACTATTTTAATGATGTCCTTACTACCTTTCTGGGCCTTGAATGTGGCAGTTGCATTGCTGTCTATATGCAGGGTCAGAAAGCCCTCAGATTTCATCAAAAATATCTTAATTTATGTTCTGAAGATGAACAAAGGTCTTACGTGTTTGGAACAACATGAAGGTGAGTAATTAATGACAGAATAACAATTTTTGGGTGAACTATCCCTTTAAATATTTGCTTGGATAAATTTTGGGTGAACTATCCCTTTAAATATTTGCTTGGATATGTCTAAAACATGAATTTGTTCTACATCTAGATCAGGCGTGGTGCCTTGTCAGCCATTTGAAACCACCATACCTTCATACAAAAACATTGTAGAATAAAAATTTTTGGGTGAACTATCCCTTTAAACATTTGCTTGGATAATTTTTGGGTGAACTATCCCTTTAAATATTTGCTTGGATATGTCTAAAACATGAATTTGTTCTACATCTAGATCAGGCGTGGTGCCTTGTCAGCCATTTGAAACCACCATACCTTCATACAAAAACATTGTGCATTAAGTGATTAACGAACCGGGCAGTTTCGTACAAAGCCTCAAATCATGAAATTTGAACAGCATCATGGATTGTTATTAGATTACAGTGCTTTTATTTAACATTTTGCGAGAATTAAATCGATAGGAACTTTCCAGTAGTGATTCATCTCAGTGCTACCTTGTCGCTTGAATAGATATGCTCAATCACAGCTTGACTTGAGTCCCTTCCTGTCTCAGCTGTCCATTTAAAGATAAACAATCCCTTGATCTCTGCCACTCAAGAGCGGAATGAGAAGGCCCTGCCAAATGGAGCCATTAGTGTTATTATTCTTATTCTTATAGGTAACCATAGAAATAGAATGCTAAAGTCTCAGGAGGATGAGTGTGTGTGTGTGTGTGTTGCGGCTCTCCCCGAGGGGAATGGAGTAGGAGGGACATCATTAGCATCAGTAGGTGAAGTTGTGGTTGGAGCTTGAGAGCTAGATACAGAGAAGAGAGAGATGGAGAGATGGACCACATCTCTTCACCTGCCACAGGTGGCCCTTTCATCTTCTCCGTTCACTCGTTCCCCTCCTACTTTGATGAATATGGATGGATGTGTGTGCCATTAGCTTTAATGAGGAGCAAACTTTAAGTGTCATATTAACCATTCACACAATTCTAATGCTTGCTCTTTCCCCTCATTCATATGCATTGAGTGTTTTGTTAGTAAATGTCCCCAGTTTGTCCCCAGACAGGCGGTACTGGCGACACACGACTTTGCGTTTTGTAGTGACAAAATGACCTCGACATCACTTAGGTAAAAATGCAAACTTTATTTCAGAATGCCCAAAGTATACTACACAATATAGACAGTATATGCAAAATATACCGGTACCATATCGTTTATCAGTTCTTATTAGAGATATAGGGCCAGGTTTACTAACAGCTTGTGCCGGCGCAAACTATCTTTTGGCATTAAAATAGTACTGTCAGGACGAATTAGCGCTGAAAAAGCGTGGACATAGTTATTTTTGCGCCTGACCTTATTGAATATGCATTTGTAGGAGTTTCCCTTTCAGACGCAAAAGTTATGGGAGGAGAGTATTAAAATAAATCACGCAATGCGATTTACTAACGTCTGCTCTCGTCAAATTACTGGTATTTGCGCCATTATTTAACGTCCAAAAAAACTTGTCTTAAACTATTTTGCACTTGAAATGGCTGCAATTATTGTTGCTAGGAGAAGGCACCCCAGAGAACAGACAGCGCGTGGTAGAAGGGAGAGGATTTTTTCCACACGTATTAATTTATTTGTAATGCAAGAAGAACACATTATGCGAACATATCTTTTGCCAAGCCATCTTATTATTAATTTGCTTCAGGAAATAAAAGACAACTTGGAACCCTCAACTAGGAGTCACGCAATACCAGGTCTATCAAAACTTCTTGCAACCCTTCATATTTTGGCCTCCAGTTCGTTTCAACATACTGTGGCTTCTGTACATTAATGAGGAAAAAAAAATAACTTAAATGATTTTAGCAAATGGCTGCAATATAACAAAGAGTGAAAAATGTAAGGGGGTCTGAATACTTTCCGTACCCACTGTATCTTTTGCCAAGCCATTTTATTATTAATTTGCTTCAGGAAATAAAAGACAACTTGGAACCCTCAACTAGGAGTCACGCAATACCAGGTCTATCAAAACTTCTTGCAACCCTTCATATTTTGGCCTCCAGTTCGTTTCAACATACTGTGGCTTCTTTATTTCTTTATTCTTTATTTGCGACTACGCTAATTTGCGCTGCGCTTGGTATATTACGTTGGTCGATATGTAAATTAGATATTGCGTCTGTGTTCTTTAATTTGCGCAATTGTTCGTAAATCAATCGCTGAAATTTCCACACCCATCGGCGCTGTTTTGGAATTACGCTGGCCCACGGTATTTCATTTACCTGTATCGGATGATATTTCATACTCAGTTACACTACTTTTACATTTAGATTACTTTTGCCATTTTTTTTGTGGACAGTTGTTTTTATAAATAATCTGTTAACTACAAAAAGACAAAAACCAATAAAAATTATCTGCAGATTTTGAATTCCTATGAGATACGTCATTGGTGGACATTTTCACCTCTTGCTAACATTTTTTTTTTTAAATGCTCACCAGGTGCTCTGTTGTCAATCCCACAATCCCTCTCGTGAGCTCAGCTCCACTAGAGAACAGATTGAAAACGCCTATTCAGCTCCACACCAGTGGACATGTACGGGTCGCTATTTCACTTTGAGGTACAAAAATCGAACCTCTCCAAAACGGCAAACCCATGATGCAAGACCATCACAAAGACGAGTTCTAATAAAAGAGATATTGAACAGACAGCGGTGCATTGCGTCTGTGTTCTTTAATTTGCGCAATTGTTAGTAAATCAATCGCTGAAATTTCCACACCCATCGGCGCTGTTTTGGAATTACGCTGGCCCACGGTATTTCATTTACCTGTATCGGATGATATTTCATACTCAGTTACACTACTTTTACATTTAGATTACTTTTGCCATTTTTTTGTGGACAGTTGTTTTTATAAATAATCTGTTAACTACAAAAAGACAAAAACCAATAAAAATTATCTGCAGATTTTGAATTCCTATGAGAGACGTCATTGGTGGACATTTTCACCTCTTGCTAACATTTTTTTTTTTTTAAATGCTCACCAGGTGCTCTGTTGTCAATCCCACAATCCCTCTCGTGAGCTCAGCTCCACTAGAGAACAGATTGAAAACGCCTATTCAGCTCCACACCAGTGGACATGTACGGGTCGCTATTTCACTTTGAGGTACAAAAATCGAACCTCTCCAAAACGGCAAACCCATGATGCAAGACCATCACAAAGACGAGTTCTAATAAAAGAGATATTGAACAGACAGCGGTGCCATTATAAAAACATCAGGGTGATAAAAGCAAGGGCTTGGTGGTTGGATAAAAGTAGCAAAGTATAAATCATTGCTTTATGAGACGCGCCAGATTCCTTGGCACTGGCGGGGATTAGGGGATGATAGGTTGTTTTCCACTGTGGTCATCTGTCTGTGAGCTGGTTATTGTAGGCTGAGCTGAATCCTGCACTGTTGCTATTGTCGGGGCGACAACTTGCTCATGATCTGACTCTTAAATTCTGGAAGTGACTCCATGGCTTAGACTCCCTGTCACCCTGGCAGTCAAAAAAAAAGTGTTTTGCCAATTGTATCACCTCTTTTCTTTCCACGGGAAACTCATAACTCCCTGGCTCAGTAATGAAATGCTATCGAGTAGATGAGTACCAAGGCGGTCTTATCTCAAGGTTTTCTACCTTAAAACAGTATCTCGTTTTTCATAATTTCATTGTTTTGCTACATCCCTGGTCTACATCGACCTTGGTAGCACTCAAGTTCAACTCCCCAGCATTCTTCAGCATTACATCTCTATGTATCTAGGTTACGGTATAACTGCATGTCAGGATTTGCCAAGGGCCCAGATTTTTCATATTTCCATGGTGTTTTTGTCTCGAGTGCTGTTAAATATGTCACATGTTTATCTAAGCATCCCCCTCTTTTCTTACTACAGGGCCACCATCAGCTCCTCAGAACCTGCTTTACAACATCAACCACACCACCGTCAGCCTAGAGTGGACCCCACCGGCTGACACGGGCGGCCGTAACGACGTGACGTACCGGATTATATGCCGCCGCTGTACCTGGGAGCCGGAAGAGTGCTTTCCTTGCGGGAGCAATGTTGGCTACGCGCCACAGCAGAGTGGATTAACGGACACCTACGTCATCATCACCGACCTGTTAGCGCACGCAAACTACACCTTTGAGGTCGAGGCCGTGAACGGCGTGTCTGACCTCAGCCGTACCCAGCGACTGTTTGCGGCCATCAGCATCGCAACCAGCCAAGCAGGTAAGAGGTTTGGACTTCGGTGGCTATTCGGCTTGACACCATTCTGATGTGCTTTTGATGCTTTTTTTAGGCAAGAGGGAAGTTCTGGTGTTTTTCATGTTGCTTGGTTGGACGGCACTCTCAACTCAAGACTGTATAATTTCCAACTAGTGCATTCACGTTTCTGTACTTACCGCCGTTGGGATAATTGAACATATTATCTGGCAACTGTGTTCCTGCAGTTCATAATTTGTGGTTTTGTGGCGACGATACAGTGGTGAACAGCAACAGATGATAAATAATAGAAGTCACGCACAAGAATACCTCTCTCGTTTCCCCTTTAGTTTTTATTGTCTGCCAGAAGAACCGCCACCTTTAAATATCACTTACTGTCGCCATGGTTGACATTTCCGCAAGACTCTTTGTTGAATTCTTGATAAATGATATGAGCTTTCACTTTATCCCCTGAAATTAAATGGGTGGCAAATGCTTGCATTGGTGCTGAAGTCATGGCCGCAAACATTATTAGCTCGACGAGTGGTTGCCTGTCTTTGGCTCTCCTTCTTTCTCTCTTTCTCTCACGCTCGGTCTCTCGGGAGTTGGCCATAATTTAAGAGCTGTTTCTGAGACTGCACATGCTAGAGAAATGCATGTTTTTAATGAACTATTTTTATGGATCTGCAAAACAAGATTTCTCTTTCATGCCCAAGCATCCATGAAATACAATTTGCCATCAAATGCATACTGGTTCTGGTCATTAACAAGAGGTAACATAGACTGCAGTGTTGTTGTACGTGCACACATACAATATTTTACTGTTTCGTTGTGAGTCTTTGTTGTTTAGAAAATCTGTGTCTGATATGTTACCTAGGGATGGTCACAATGGCTGACTAGTCATCCAACAACTGACTAGTCGATTAGTGAAGCTGACTTTTTCATCTAGATAATATATAATATTTTTATCTAGACATATATGTTGATTAGTTTATATAGATTTTTAAATAATGTATGCTTTTTTCACTTGCTAATAATAATAACACTTGACTGGGTTATCAAGATTTATTTATTTATTTTGTTAAATATATATATTAAATATATGTTAAATATTTTGTCCAATATATACTGTATATGATCTAAAATATACATTATTTTCTATATATTTCTAAATGTATCATTATAATATATAATTTATCTAGAAATTGTATAATATTTTATCTAGATATATGTTGACTAGTTTATCTAGATATTTAGAAAATGTGTAATAATTATATCTAGACATGAATACCCTAGTAAAAAAGTAATATATTGAAAATGCTCTTATTTCATACTTAGTTCAAATCTATTAACATTTATTGATGTATCGCTCGAGACTGATATACAAGTTATATTTAAACTTTATTTGGAGTACTACTTGTACACAATGCACATTTCTGAATATTAAGCCTAAATGTGTTTTAATGTCACTGTTGATGAGGATTGTATGATCTTTAATAAACATGTCTTTAAATGCTAGATATTTAAAGTGTACATGAAGTATACTTGCAATAGTTCAACTTTAGCACAATTAAATATAATTCAGTTGATCTTTATTTGGACTTCAGCACTACTTCTGCACAATTAAAGTACATTAAGCACAAAATAAGTTAACTAATTTAACAGACTTTACAGTAAGTATACTAGTTTAGTATCTTTAAATATATTGTAGTATATTTATTTTTCACTAGGGTATGTTGCATAGTTTATCTCTTTTTGTCTACAAAATATATAATATTGAATATTTTAAATATGTAGTCTATTTTCTCTTTATCTAGATTATTATATGTTATTCTCATCTAAACACCATGCTAAGTAAAGCATCTAAGATCTTCAAGACAGATATTTTTGGCTGTTGTTTTGCGTCTCGAGAATCCTTCTTGCTGTTCCATTCTGTTGTGCTTAGTTCAGCTCTTTTGGAATGCAGGAATGTGTTTTATGTAAACACTGTCAAAGAAATACAAAAAAAGGTTCTTTTTAATCTAGACCAATTAGTCATCCAGTCATTCAGGTAACTTACAGACTCGTTGATTCTGACAGTGTGTAGTTTTGTACATCCCTAGTGTTTCACCACCTGCATTCAAAACTCAATCTCTCATTTGCATTTTTGTTGTTTTTATGGTTCGCAAACAAAACAAGGTCAGTGACAGGATAACACAAGCAGCTCATGCATGCACGTGTTCACAAAGAGATGAGGGAAGAGACACAGAGGGAGAGGCGATAATGCCAGTTGCAGCCAGTAAAATGAGGGAGGAAGGGGAGAGGGGATGATGTATGTTTCATGACAGGGATCGTGACAGAGACACTCGCTGGAGTAAGGAGCCACAAGGACACACGGACACCTTGGTAGGTTAGGAGCAGAGAGAGAAAGCGAGATAAGGGACAGAGAGAGCGGGGGAAAAGACCCTTGTCTCAAAGTGAGAGCCGGCCGTAATTATGTCTGGCATACTGACAACAGACAATTACACCAGCCACCCTGGGCAATATTTAGTCATTCGTTATTGTCAGATTGAGAAAATATATTAGTAAAGCCCTGTTTTCTGTAGTGCCAGTATTACCTGTTTCATTTTTCATGTCTTTCAAACTACAGAGTAGGCCAAAAATGGAGGACAGAATAAAAATGTCCTATTTGAATGTGAAAAGATTCTAGCTAGGAATGGGTCTCTATGGTTGACAATTCAACTAGTCTTCCAATGACAGGTTAGCCATTTAAGCCTCGTTCAGACTGTCAGCCCAAAACCCATTTTTGTGTCTATCTGCATATAATCTGATTTGAAGAACTAACTGTCCACACAGTGTATTGCAACTGTTCACATCCGATTTGTGTGTCCATAAGCACTCTTTCGTTTTATGGAATGTGTGTTGGTTTCTATGGCAATGCCGTTGCATTGTTATGCCAACGCTAAAAACAACAACAATACAAGCTGTGTCTCATTTAGAAGGCTGCACCCTCTGGAGGTCTCATCCTCTGTAGGAAGTATCACGTTGCTATGCCAACACATTTAGAGCGTTGTTGAGCTCTCACACTACTTAAATGAAGGAAAATTATGAAAAAATTTGGAAAGTTTTATTTTGTTCAATGTTTGAGTAGCTGCAGCGTACGTACAACAGACATCTGTTAGAGAAAACAAAGGAGGAGGATATTAAGAACAAAGTCTATCCGTTTTTACCGGAGGTAGGGCTGGACGATATATCCAAAATTTATATCACAATATATTTCTTAATTTTGGTGGATACAATATAATTCCAATATCGATATGAACACTATTAAAAAAAGCCTCATAAATACTGCCAATAACACCCACAACAGATGTCTGTACCTACAAACTTATGAAAAATTTATTTGCCAAGTCTATGAAACCTCTTCCTATAAAACTATTTAATTTTTTAGAAAAAAAGCACAAATAAATTAATGTTAACCTTTTATTTGTATTTAGCCTTCATACAAACAAGAAATGTGAAATCACTGTCAAATAGCTCAGACTCACCTTATTTATTATTAATATCTTTAACTTCAAACTATAGGCTAACATAGCAGTGAAATGTTTTTGAACAGTAAGATTTTTTATGTATTTTAAAGAATTCTCTTCTGCTCACTAAGCCTGCATTTATTTGATCCAAAATACAGCAAAAACAGTAAAAACACTGTAATACATATTTGAATATGTTTTATAATGTAATTTATTCCTGTGATGCAAAGCTGAATTTTCAGCATCATTACTGTGTCACATGGTCCTTCAGAAATCATTCTAATATGCTGATTTGCTGCTCAAGAAAGATTTCTATTATTATTATCAGTGTTAAAACAGCTGGTGGTACATTTATTTCAGGATTTAAAGAACAGCATTTTTTAAAATACAGTGTTTATGCAACAAAGCAAATCACTTTTGAAAAACTGAACGCATCCTTGCCTAACAAAAGTATTAATTTCTTCTTTTTTTTTTATTGTACTGACCACAAACGTTACCTGATCCTTCAGAAATCATTCTAATATTCTGATTTGCTGCTCAAAAACATAAATTATTATGTTAAATCATAATGTGTAAATCTTTTGTAACATTATAAATGTCTTTTGATCAATTTTCAAAGCATTACTCAACTGTTTTAAATATTGATAATCAGCAAATCAGCATATTAGAATGATTTCTGAAGGATCATGTGACACTGAAGACTGGAGTAATAATGCTGAAAATTCAGCTTTGGTTAAAGTAATAAATTACATTTTAAAATATATTCAAATAGAAAGCAGTTATTTTAAATAGTAAAAATATTTCCAAATTTTACTGTTTTTGCTGTACTTGGGATCAAATAAATGCAGGTTTGGTGAGCAGAAGAGAATTCTTTAAAAAAACAATACAAATCTTACTGTTAAAAAACCTTTGACTGGTAGTGTAGGCTGATTATTCTTATAGACTGAAACAAATGTGCTTCAGCCAGGATAAAGAGTATGAAAAGTGCTGCAGAAAACAAAAAAATTGAGCAACAACAAAAACGTTGCTGGAGATGGGCTTATTATTGAAAATGCAAACTGATTCTCTGCCAGCAGGAGGCGCTGAGAGCGGCAGAAACACCGGTTTCCCCGGTAACGGCTGCAATCAAAGCAGCTCCGCTAATGAACAGATAAATAAAAATGCCATCGAAACTTTTCTGAAGACAGTCG